>NC_063193.1:33358358-33543358 GCF_017589495.1 Alosa alosa
AATTCAGAGCAGCGCTCCATCACTTTCTCAAATTGCCGTCATCTATCTAAGTGTCTCTTTGATGTGAGCCAGGAGTACCTCAGAAAGACTGAAGGTCTATAAGCGATTAAGAGTTCTATTTCAGTCCTTATCCAATCAGCCTACTGGGTTTGCAGCTATTTTACTGTAATGTTACGGTAAATACCAATTTCCTAGGTTAACATGATTTGCTGCACAAACGTGTAAGTCATTTTCTCCTGACACACCGTGATCCGTGGGGAAGTGACACACAGCTCAGGTGCGTCCGATGAAACTGCCCTGATGCAGGAACACTCCGTCTCCCAGAAACATAAAAGCTTTCCTGGCTGCCTGCTGGAGGGTGTGGCTTCATCACCCACCACAGCCATACTCCCGGGCAGGCAGACACACACTTTATAACCTCTCCAATCATCAGCAGGGAGCGTAGATGGACGCTGTCCATTTATTTCACCTGCCGTGTGTGTTTTGTCCCTTTATCACACTCACACACACACACACACAACCTGTGTTCTTATGGCTGTGTTGATGCACAAGCTACGACTTTTCAATGCCACCTCCGTCTAAAATTGCAGTGCAGGGAGGGTAGGTTGGTGGTAACATGCAGTGCAGGGAGGGTAGGTTGGTGGTAACATGCAGTGCAGGGAGGGTAGGTCAATGGCAACAGCTCCCATCCTTCAGCACCCATTGTCAAGTACAGCTGATGCATCAGCCCATAAGCACAAAGCAGAAGCAGCATTTGAGACATTTGTGCACATTTATTTAAATGGAAAAACTGAAATATCACATAAATACCAGCAGCCTTTACCCTTTCAGACTCTTTTTAATTATGGGATGTTGAGAGCAGACTGATGAGGAGAAAGAAGAGAAAAAGAAAGAAGGATTCTGGCATGCGGCCGCAACAACACACACACACACACACACACACACACACACACACACACACACACACACACACAACCTGCTCTTCACACACACACACACACACACACACACACACACACACACACACACACACACACAACCTGCTCTTCACACACACACACACACACACACACACACACACACACACACACACACACACACAACCTGCTCTTCACACTCACACACACACACACACAACCTGCTCTTCACACTCACACACACACACACACACCTGCTCTTCACACTCACACACACACACACACACACACAACCTGCTCTTCACACTCACACACACACACACACAACCTGCTCTTCACACTCACACACACACACACACACACACACACACACACACACACACACACACAACCTGCTCTTCACACACACACACACACACACACAGACACAACCTGCTCTTCACACTCTCACACACACACACACACAACCTGCTCTTCACACTCACACACACACACACACACACACACACACACACACACACACACACACACACACACACACACACAACCTGCTCTTCACACTCACACACACACACACACACACAGACACAACATGCTCTGAGATACAACAACACACACACACACACACACAGACACAACATGCTCTGAGATAAACTGAGATCAAATGGGAAAAAGTGAAGGGATCTGAATACTTTCTGATTGCACTGTTGGCCTGATACCACACAGCCTGCTCTTCACACTCACACACACACACACAGACACAGGCACAGACACAGACACACACACACACACACACACACACACACACAGCCACTCACGTGCACACACACACCCACTCACATGCACACACACACAAACACACACACACACACACACACACCAGCGCCATCTGAGGTTCCAGCCCAGGGTCAGTGGCTGGAGGTGTCCCGTGATCAAGACCTTGGGGCTGTGTCTGTTTTTACACACCTGTTGAATTCTGGGTAGTGGGTATAAGGTGTGCTGTTAGTGTTATACAGGAAGTGTGACTGGTCTGTGAGTCAAAGCCAGTCCACCGTCTAACAATGGACACCACGGGGTACACTTTCCACTGCGCACACAAAGACAGGACAGGGTGGCGCGCCGAGAGAACAGACTGTTTCACTACGCCACGGTTCCGCCAGGAACACTGGGTTTGTGACAAAGAGGAACCCTAGAGGTCTTCGGAACACCCTCTGCTGTAAACACAGCAGGCAGAACTTTCCTACTGACGCAGATACTCAAAATGAATGTGTGTTGCTGGTGTAGGCCTACTAGTTATAAAACCTGAATTCATGTGTTGCTGGTGTAGGCCTACTAGTTATAATTACCAACCTGAATTCATGTGTTGCTGGTGTAGCACAATTTTGTCCGACATATACAGTAGGCTAAAAGCAGGTCCCTCCACCATGTCATTTCAGCCAAGATGTCCTTCCCCTATATAATGTTTAAGACCTCTACTCTGTAGGACAATAGTATGTCTCGGGTAAACATACACAGGTTAAAAAGGTTGTCTTTGATATATCTGGCACATGCAACCTACATTGTCTGGTATCCACTTAAACCTACTCAGCTGGAACAGCCAGCATTTTCTGACTTATAGATGCAGTTATTACTGATGACTTTACATTACAGTGTGACTTATAGATGCAGTTATCACTGATTTACATAACAGTGTGACTTATAGATGCAATTATCACTGATTTACATTACAGTGTGACTTATAGATGCAGTTATCACTGATTTACATTACAGTGTGACTTATAGATGCAATTATCACTGATTTATATTACAGTGTGACTTATAGATGCAGTTATCACTAATTTTCATTACAGTGTGATTGAGAGGAAACTGCAGTATTATGCGTCATGATTTATGGAGCCTCAAACAGATCATTATTTTCAAACCCTGATGAGGGAGACTGATGACAGATTGATGGATATACCTCCCCTTCACATACACACACACATACACACACACAAAATCGCAAAGGAAGCTCAGAGAAATCCACCGTCATTATGTCATCATTGCTCCTCTGTCTCCTCTGCCTGCTCATTGTTCTCACTCATTCGTAATAGCATCCTGACATTCACACTAACACCCACTGATGGACAGATTCCCTTCCTCGGAGCTGGCGGGCTGATTACCTAATAATGAGGGAGGCAGAGTGTCTTCAGGGTGCGCTAATGCGCGGGGATTTTATTAGCGGCTACAGTCTGCAGTAGCAGATGGAGATCGATGATCAGTTCAGTTTTATTCACTTGCATTGCACCACATACAATGACACAGAAACATTCACTGCTGTCGGTGTGAAAAACTTTGGCAGAAATTGGCTCGGGTAGTGGGACATCTGTGTAAGACTTTCCTGAGTGGGAGAATGTGTCAGTGACAAAAGCCATGTCATACATGTGTCATATTCCAGAAGCTCCCATGATCTCTTACACGCTGTGCATACTGCATATCCTCACATTTAGTAGAGAATGTCAAACAATCAATAACAAATGTTCTATTGCCACTGGACATCTCCCGATCCCACCCTGTCTTTCTGCCCCTAACTCTCAACACTGTCCTGTTTGGGCATGAAAGCCCAAAAATACACTTAAAAAAAGAAGCGGAATGCCATTCCAAAACAATCACATCCTTGACCCCGACATCCATCCTCTCTGCTGCGTCTCCGTTCTCCCGAGCTGC
This sequence comes from Alosa alosa, assembly GCF_017589495.1. Taxonomy (NCBI): domain Eukaryota; kingdom Metazoa; phylum Chordata; class Actinopteri; order Clupeiformes; family Clupeidae; genus Alosa; species Alosa alosa. The sequence continues at coordinate 33,361,982 of NC_063193.1, forward strand.
CCGCATCCTTCCTACCTACTTCGCATTGCCATGGCAACAGAACGGGTTTCCTTTCTAGCTTATGTAACAGCCGAGGACGCAAACGTGGTGGGGCTGCTGTTTGTGCTCTCTCTGCGGATCTGCCCTTTTTGTTAACCTGTCGTGCTTGGAGAGAGGTGAGGCGGTGGTGAGTCCAAATGAAAACAATAGAGTGTTTCCCTTAAGAGCTCTTCGCTGTGTTGGCTGCTTCCTGGGAAAGAGTGTCTCCGTGCCAAGACAGATCCTCCTCATGCTTTCCCCTCCAGTTTATCTGAGCCGCATGAGCTGGGGGGCAGGGCCTGAATCCAGCTGTTCACTGCTGTCTGGGTTTCCAGTGCAGGAGACAGTTTAGTCACACTGAGATAAATAAACAAATCACTTGTAAAGAAACTTATATACACTACTCACACTGGGCCTGGGCCTCATCTGCTGTAAGTCTGGCCCGGGTCTGGCCCAGAGTCAGCTGCTGCTATGTTGTTTGATAAGCCCTGATGCAGGCCTGTGCATGGAGAAGTAAACAGCGTTTTCCTCATTTCGTCACAGTTTCTTTTCAGTTGTGCAATCCACTAGCCTAGAAATCTAGACGCACCCTAGTGGCAGCAAATGTAATTTGCAGCCAGGGTAGTCTAGCAACTCTCCATTGGCTTGTGAGCTGGAAAAATGAAACTTCTATCAGGCCAATCACATTGTGTATAGAGTAGGCGAAGGTTACGCATGAATTTCCTGCTACTTGAAAACAAAAAAGATGGATGCTGCTGCTGGCGAACAGTGGTCTTTGAATCGCAACTCAAGTTAAGCTTTTTTTAATTTGGCGAAAGTTTGATCAACTAGCCAACTAGCTCTGCTGTTGGGAAAATGAATGGGACTGAATTGTAGCGCTATCCTATTGCGTGCAGAGGACATTTGAAAGACAACCGTTCATCCTGCCCATTGGATTGAGCAGTGCCAATGGTAAGTTCCCAGACCCTACATCTTGATGTGGGTCTGGCTCGTCAGGCTAGCAATCCTCCTGATGTATCCACTAGAACAGTGGTTTTCAAAGTGGGGGCCACGAGGGGGTGCCAGGGGGGCCTCAGCTAGTTGGAAGGAAAAATAAAAGAAACAAATAAATACATTTGAAAAATTTTAAATATACCTATTACTATGAGGGTTGTTATACAATGCCATTATAATAATTTGTTGCATATCTGAACATTAGACTTTCCATGATAATGACTGTATGGGAATAACGGAGTGGTAGAGTGGTAGCTGCAGAAAGCCCCACTGTATGCGCCATCGCGAAGTGCTTGTGGCTAAAATAAGTATTAGGATTAGCTTAATGTATTTTTAAATTTGCCGTAGTATTGTCGATGGGTTTAGGGGTCCTTGGCCAGGACCTGGTGCTATTTGGGGGGCCTTGCCGTGGAAAAGTTTGGGAACCCCTGCACTAGAGCACTTCAAGGCCAAGTCGCATTGCCATTTGATGGTCTTTCTCGGATGGATAAATATTCCTGCAAATGACATAGGCCTATTGGGCTATTCTTCAATATATTCACATTTTGAGAGAGGGAGAAATGACAGGTATGTATGTATGTATGTATGTATGTCTGTATGTATCTATGTATGTATCTATGTATGTATCTATGTATGTATGTACGTATACGTATCTATGTATGTATCTATGTATGTATGTATCTATATGACAGCATATTTGTAAGTGTGTCTTGTGTTGGTGGTTGTGATGATGTGAATGTCCGTATGTGCATGCTTGACTGTAAAAAAGGTAAACAGCGCCACCCTATGTTCTGTGTTGGCTACAGCATTCAAAAGCAAAATCTCAAAATATTAGAATAGAGTTTATAATACAGAAATGTCGACATTTTGAAAAGAAATGAAGAAATCTGACTAATCTAAAATAGTTCATTTATAAACACAATACTTGGTCGGGCTGCTTTTTTATCAAAGCCCAAAAGTTGCTTTGATAGCGACCTTCATGTTGTCTGGATTGTTGGGTGTGGTGTCTCATTTTCCTCTTGACAATACCCTATGGGGTCAGACAATTTGTCTGGCCAATCAAGCATGTAAGCAAACCAGTTACTAGCAGTGTTGGCACTGTGGGCAGGTGCCGAGTCCTGCTGGAAAAAGAAATCAGCATCTCCATAAAGGCTGCATTGACTCTCTACTTGATAAAACACAGTGGACCAACACCAGCAGATGCTGCACCCCAAATCATCACTGACTGTGGAAATGTCAAACTGGACTTGATTCTGTGCATCTCCACTCTTCCTCCAGACTATTGGGATCTTAATTGGACCCTGATATCCAAATGAAATGCAACATTTGTTTTTATGTGAAAAAAGGATTTGGACCACTGAGCAACGGTCCAGTTCTGTCTCTCTCTGTCTAACCTTGTCTCTGATTCAGGAGTGGCTTAACACTAGGAATGTGCCACTTGTAGCCTATTTCCTGGACACGTCTTTGCGTGGTGGCTCTTGATGCAGACTCCAGCTTCAGTCCACTCCTTGTGAAGTTTCCCCCAAGTTCTTGAATAGGCTTTGCTTGGCCATTCTCTCAAGGCTGCGGTAATCCTTGTTGCTTACACACCTTTTCCTACCTCACTTTCCCCTTCCCGTCAACATACCATGAATCTGCTTTGATACAGCCCTCTGTGAACACCCGGTCCTGTCAGCAATGACCTTCTGTGGCTTACCCTCCTAAGGAGGGTGTCATTGGCTATGTTTCCATGCACATCATATTCCCATTTTATTTGGAATAATGACAATATTCCGATTGCGCGTGAGTCATGTAAACACCTTATTCCAGCTGCCATAATCCGAATAAGGGCATATTTGGAAAACTAAAAACCGGAAAAACACCCCTAGCATATGCCTCTTTTAACCAGAATATTGTGGCATGGAAACGCATTAGTTGGAAAATGCCAATTTTGGAATATTAAATTCCGTCTGCACATGTTCATGCAAGGACTTTTGGTAACTTGCTTTGATGCCGACACTTTGCAAACATATGAAAATCTGAACTTTTAAATGTCAAGATGGAATTTATCGATGGGTGAACCATCATATGCTCAAAGACGGGGGTTTTGCACACACTGCTGCCAGATGAAGAATCGGTGAAAACCCCTCAATCAAAGGCGGGGTTTTAGGCTATAATGCAAAACAATAGCAGCTCTAATGTGACCAAATTCACTTATTTTGTGGTCATGAAAGAAATTCAGGGACAGAGACATTTGAGTCAGAGTCATGACACAGATACTACTTCTACTGCACGCCGCTGCTTCAATCAGCATACTGATTACACGTAAACAGGAATATTCCCTTTCTTACACATGGAAACATCTTATTCTGATACTGCCATATGATGTGCATGGAAACACAGTCAACGAGTCTCTTCTGGACAGCTATCAAGCAAGCAGTCTTTCCCATGATTGTGGTTGTGTTTTCTGAGCCAGACTAGAGATTAAAGGTTAGAGATTAAAAGATTAAAGAAACCGACATTTCTGTATTATAGCATCTTTATTGGTAGCATATTATTATAACATGGTGGTCTATTGGTAGCATATTATTATAATATAGGGCGGTGGTGGTCAATTGGTAGCATATTATTATAAAATAAGGCAGTGGTGGTCTATTGGTAGCATATTATTATAATATAGGGCAGTGGTGGTCAATTGGTAGCATATTATTATAATATAAGGCAGTGATGGTCTATTGGTAGCATATACAGTATTATAATAATATAGGGCAGTGGTGGTCTATTATAATAATACAGGGCAGTGGTGGTCTATTGGTCTTTATGGCAAGTGTAATACGAGAGTCATGGGCTCAACAATACCAATACTGTTGCACCCCTGAATAAGGCTCCCAATGTTAAGATGCTGCAGCTAGACTGCCCCTGCAATCCCTTCTGATACAGGATGGAGGGAGAGAAAAAACAGGAAGATGGAACGCTCTTGGTGCCAGTCTGCGTGACCGCAAGGTTTCAATTTCCCAGACAATTTGGTGAAATGCCGATCAAATATTAGGCCCCCTTATCTAAAACTATAATTCCATAGCCAATTTCAAGTTTTTTGCCTGCAGTTGCACAGTGCCCACTCCAGAGGCCACTGTTCCCACCTAGTTTGTCCTGTTGCTTGACATCTTTGAAAAGCTAAACCCTGTAGTTTCTTGAGAAACAATCAGAATCACTGAAGAACTGTCAAAGTTACAGAGGCTATAATATTGTTTTTTTCCTTTCTGCCGGATTAAAAGCATCTCCGAAACTGACCACATTTCAGCCCTCTAGGTCACTTGAAACACAACTGTAACACAACTGAGCCCTAGCGGCAGGTCTTGTGAAGCTGTGTGTATAGGTAGATCAATATAGAATAAAATATGAATATTGTAGACCATTATTTGCAAAAGAATGCCCATGCATTTTGCAAAATGGCCTGGAGACTCCAAATAGGACCTTTGGTTACCCAAAATGCATACTGCCAATAAAACGCTTACTGCATACAAACCCCTTTGTGTATACTTATAATCTTGGTCTCAAATGAAAGGGAACACTCTGAAGTTTCATGCTTCTATTTGGATTGTATGTCAGGGGTTCTGATGTGGAACGACTAAATATGGAATAATTACACAAAAATATCTATTTTTGCGATTTGATGTTGGTTCAATTGGTGTATAAGATGGACTATACATCTTCAGAATTTATATTGAATGAAACATGGATATTACTGTACATTTCTATTGATTCGTGTGGACATTTCAAGACCCAGTATGCTACATCTACATATTCCTAAGGATATACACAAGATTTTGAATGTAAGGAATGTGAACTAAATAGTGTACGGCCTACAGTGAAATGGTGTGTCATCACATAGCCTAACTTGACTTAACAAAATTTAGTATAAGTATAGTATAAGTATATATACTCTTTTGATCCCGTGAGGGAAATTTGGTCTCTGCATTTATCCCAATCCGTGAATTAGTGAAACACACTTAGCACACAGTGAACAGAAGCACACACTAATCCCGGCGCAGTGAGCTGCCTGCAACAACAGCAGCGCTCGGGGAGCAGTGAGGGGTTAGGTGCCTTGCTCAAGGGCACTTCAGTCGTGCCTACTGGTCGGGGTTCGAACCGGCAACCCTCCGGTCACAAGTCCGAAGCACTAACCAGTAGGCCACGGCTGCCCCTATTTCACTTCTGCTCTGAGGTTTGTTTATAACGAGTCGAGACGTGTCTTTGAGAAAGACAATTTCAATGGCAGCTGCTCATCATAACCTAATATCAATTTATCTATGCTAATGCAGCAATTTTGAATACAGTAGAGACTGGCATAACAATACCAGCCACCATTAGAAACGAATCAGAGTCTGAAAAATATAAACGGTAATTGCCGATTGACAATAATCCAGGCGTCTGCACAAATGTGTGGATGACTTCGGTCAAGAAATGGACAGATTCAAACATGTAGGCAATGGAAGGATTACTTCACGTCAAGTGAACTGAAGGTGCACACAGTCAGTAAGCTCCAATATCCAAACGGGGTGATTATAACGGGGTTGTCCCTATTCAACTATGTAGCCTCATGGATAAGGTAATATCGGAAAAAAAAAAAAATCATGAAACCGTATCAGCATACTAAGCACCAAATTTGATATTGTAATGAATTTGTAACGTTCTGTGTAGCCTACATTTAGTATTTAGAACTAGGCCTACTGCTGATATACTGCCTAATGATATGTGGGATTATGTGACCACCTCATGCAATCTTGTTATTGACAAATTTACACAACAGTTGAAGAGAAACAAAAAACTTTTACTATTTGTTAAAAGAGGTGAAGGAACAGACACCAAATTTAAAATACTACATTGACATGAAGTTCTCAAAAACTCAATAGTGTATGTAAAGTGTTTGTGTGTGTGTGTGTGTGTGTGTGTGTGTGTGTGTGTGTGCGCGTGTATGATCCAGGTCAGGGCTCTAGCATGTGTGAACGCGCTGATGTAATTTGAGACTGTTACGATGAGAAAAACATTTGTCACACTGAGTGCAGCGGTAAGGCTTCTCTTGTGTGTGAGTGCGCAGATGTGATTTGAGACCGTTATGTTGAGTAAAACATTTGTCACATTGAGTGCACTGGTAAGGCTTCTCTTGTGTGTGAATGCGCAGATGTGATTTAAGATTTGAATTCTGAGTAAAGCATTTGCCACAATAGATGCAGCAGTATGGCTTCTCGCCTGTGTGAATTTTCTGGTGTAGTCTGAGATACTGCCCTGAAGTGAAAGTCTTGCCACACTGGGTGCAGGAGTATGGTCTCTCTCCTGTGTGAATTGCCTGATGTAGTTTGAGAGCTTTCCCTGTAGTAAAACTCTTGCCACACTGAGAACAGTGGTAAGGTTTCTCTCCTGCGTGGGGGCACTGGTGTTGTTTGAGACTTTTCCCTGTAGAGAAACTCTTGCCACACTGAGTGCAGGAGTTCTTTCCGGTGTGAGAGCAGCGATGCCGGTTGAGCAGAGACCGAAATTGGACGTTTTTGCCACACATAGAGCAGGAGTGCTTATTGGATTTCTCTGTCTCTGTGTGTGAGGTGGAGGAGGATACTGGGAACCTCAGGGATGAGAGAGATGATCCATTTCCTGTTTCGTGGGGCGGGGAACACAAATGAGAGGACAGATCAGGTTATCTGCCGAGAAACGTGTTAAATATACTGGTGTACATTTCAAGTGCTGTATGTGTGTGTGTGTGTGTGTGGTGCGTGCGTGTGTGTGTGTGTGTGTGCGTGCGTGTGTGTGCGTGTGTGTGTGTGTGTGTGTGCTCTTACGGGTCTCAGTTCTCCATCACTGTTGCTCTCCTCATCCTTCCTTTGTTGTCCTTGGATACACAAGAGAATAGCCAACCATATTAGTAAGGGGAACAGACAGGGAAGTAAGCAGTGTGTAGAAAAAGAGAAGTAAAAAATAAAATAACTTTCTCACCCACATCATCATATTTTTAACATTGTGTGTGTGTGTGTGTGTGTGTGTGTGTGGTGTGACGGCCCCGTCTCTCCTGTGCCCAGCTGCGAGTTACCAATTCACAATTGCAATCGTCAGTCCAGGTGGGGGCGGTTATTGTAATCAAGTCAGTGCCACGGCAGAGTTAAAAGATAGTTGGACGCAGGCAATGAGAGAGCGAGAGAGAGAGTGAGAAGGAGAACGTAGTCTACAGCAACACTATAATCCGTTTCTTTGGAGTCTTAGAAAAGTGAATTCAACACACACAACTACGACAAAGAAAAAGCAAACTAAAGCATAGTAACTGATAAAAACATCGTCTCTTCGCGTGAGCCTACGCTGTCAAGTCCGTGTCGGCTTTAAGTGGAGATTCCCTCGCTGACGGAATATCTGGAATTTAAACTTACCGCGGAGCTGCGACATTCACTCCTCCGAGGACCGCTGTTTTCCTGCCTGAGTCAGGTTGCCTACGGAGCGGCCTGCGCACCTTTTCCTGGGGCTGTAGTCCACAACCAGCCACATACCGAGAGGCCTGCATATCCGAAGGTAACTCCGGCGGTGACATTACCGCTGGAGCAGTGTTTCCAAAGCCCCGCTACGCACCCACTAACGCACACATCGCACCTACACTGATCGTTTGCCAGAGGAACTGTTTCGTTTCACCAACACTGACTAATGCCCACGTTTCCCGCATCTTAAAATACGCGATATATTTCTCAACCATCCTTTGAAAGAACAATGATTCCTTGTTTCCAAAACTGAACTCAAAAAAGTGACGCCTGACTATGTTTTGTTATATTTACTGCCGATGAACTCACGAACTATGGTATTGTTTTGTTGAACTACGGAGTACTAAATGGGCCAAAACTCAAAAGGACATTTGAACGTTGAGGTTTTCCTGTTATCTGTCATTGATGTGCTGTTTCAACTGTAGAGTGTATGAATTCATGGTGATTTTTGTTTATGAGTATGTGAATCTTGTGGTGCTTCTGGTGAGGGCCAGACGATTTTATTTAATTTGATTCTGATTTCACTGTTGACTGAAGGGGCTCATAGGTTAATGTTATAAATGTGACACTTTCGCTGTGTGCTCCTGTAACCTTTTGTGTTGGAAAGTTGGTAGCTTACGCTACCTGGCACCCCTTTAAAAAAAATAATAATTAACTACTTGGAAAAATAAAACATAACTTTCAACCAGCTACAGAATCGTTACAGAAAATGGCACCCCAGATGGGACCAAGTTAAAATTAACAGTGAATTAGACTACGCTACTAAGAACAAAAAGAACTCAACAAAAGCAATCCCTTGCTACCCTTTTTAAACTCAAATCATATACTACTGAATAAACACGCATGGAAGGCACTATGTCCCTGTTTGCAGACCATAGCATAGATGAGGACCAGAGTGAGCATGGCCACCAGCAACCTTATAGTGGACAACCGACCAATGATGCACAAGCCCAGGCTAGGGTTACCACTGGTGAATCTGACAGCGATGCTGGAGACTTTGAAGATGCTATGCTGGAACCTGAGCAACCAGTTCAGCAGGAGTGTACCTCTGTGAGCTCCAGGGGTGCCCCTAATGAGCTATCTTTACTGGATCGAGTGACTGCACTCCAACAAGCACAGCAGGATTCCTCCATGCTCCTCCTTCATAGAATTCAGGTCTCTCATGAAGAACAAAAAATTAAAATGGATGCCTTAACACAACGGCTGTATACAGTGGAGAATCGGATTGTAGCCCAATGTGATGAAGTGTGTAAGAACATCCTCAGTGTCCTGCAGTCTGATCTGAATTATGTTCAAACCCAGGTGATGGATGCTTTACAGTGGCTGCAAAAAACACCACTCTGAAGTCCTCAGTGATATCAATTCAGCTTTTACACCATTTGATTTAACTTTGGACAACCTGCAAAGAGAAGTCATGCACACCACTCAGCGACTGGACTCCCTTGTTACAGAGGTGGTCTCTGTAAAACAGCAATCACTCCATCTTACCTCCCTGATATCCACCTTAGGCCATGCCCCTGAAACCAGCTGTTTAGACAGTGGGACCTCTACCCTGCCTCACTCCAGACTACCCTCACCTATGCAAGTGGCGTCTTTGGAGAAGGTTACAACTCCATCTCAACCCAGCCGTCCTTATCTGCATAGTTCCACCCTCTCTGTTCAGGCGGTGAGCCAAATAGACGACTGCTAAAATGCCCATTAAAATGGAGTTCCCCTCGTTTGGCAAGAAGGGCTTACAGTTCTGATCCTCTGCTGTATCTTGAGAGGTGCGGGATTTTTCTTACCCTACGCCCACTCAGTGATGAGGAGCTTCTGGCCACCATGGGTAATGTTCTGCATGGCACGCACGCGAGACTGGTGGGACGTTGCAAGGCATACAGTCAGTAAGTGGTCAGAGTTTGAAGCCCAGTTTGTTACTGCTTTCTTGGCGGAGGACTATCAGGAGGAGTTGGAAGATCGAGTCTGAACCCGACTCCAAGGTGAGCGTGAGTCAATCCGGGACTTTGTGTACAGTTATCATGCTCTCTGCCGCAAGTGGAAGGCTGGCATTGGGGAAGAAGAAGTCATTAAGCTGATTCTAAAGAACATCCACCCCCACATGGCTAGCCAGTTGAGAGGAAGAGTCAGCACAGTAGGTGCCCTTGTGCGACTTGGACAGCAGCTGGAGAAGGATAAAGAGAAGTTTGAACATCGTCAAAAGCCTGCATTTAAGTCAACCCCTAAATCAGAAAATGTGAGACAAGAAGCCCCACCTCGAAGGAGCCTACTGTGTTCTGCTGGAAATGCAAAGAGGTTGGCCATCCTCCAGGCAACTGCTCAAAGCACCCTACCCAAAAGGCTACAAACCAGGGAAGCCTCCAGTACACCTCCATCAACCCGACCGTCATCAGACCCGAGTTCTCTCTGGTCACGCATGCTGACTTGGACAACAGTGATCTCTGCTGCTCGCCTCTGAACCAATGCTCTTCACTCCACGGTTCATTGAAGGTTCCCGACAGCTTACAGTGCCTCTGACTATAGGAACCTGGAGTGGAACAGCCACTTTGGATTCTGGAGCTTCTTTCTCACTGATGAACGAAGCCTGTGGAAAGAACTCAGAACCTCTACAATGCTAAATCCATATGAATGGGCCATTGTTCTTGGCCGATGGATCTGCAAAGCAACCATTAGGTTGGATTGAACTTACCCTCGGTGTCTCCGGCCATTCATGCGTTCTGCCTTGTGTTGTCTTACCTGCTCAGTCTCTTGCTTTCCCCATGGTATTAGGCCTTGACTTCTTATCTCGTAGTGGCATACAAATTAATGTCCTGGAACAGCAATACTGGTTCCCTTCAAGACCCCAAGAGAAGTTTAACTTTATGTCGCAGCCAGTCAAAGGTTTAGCCTCTGTTACCTTCGCCTTCTTTTCAGCAGTGCCGCCATCTGCCGTGTCGGCGCAGTGGCAGCAAGAGGACACATTGGAGGAAGTGATTGATCAAGCACAGCTCCACCCGGCTGGGAAAAACCTGTTGTACAACCTGCTCCGGACTAATGAAGATGTGTGTACCACTAGGCTAGGCTTAACCATGGTGCTACAGCACAAAATTCTTCTCACCCATGAAATGCCCATCAAGCAAAAACCCTACAGGCTTTCTCCAGCAAAACAAACTGTTGTCAAGGGATTGGTCCAAGACATGTTGGACAACGACATTATCGAACCTTCATCTTCACCCTATGCTGCTCCAGTTGTTATTATACCACGTAAAGTGGGCAAGCCTCGATTTTGCGTTGACTATAGGCGCCTGAACGCCATCACTCTCCCAGATGCCTACCCACTCCCCACTATCCACGAAATACTTGAATCCTTAGCAGGAGCCACCATCTTCTCCACCCTTGACCTAAACAGTGGCTATTGGCAAGTGGAGATGGCGGAGGCGTGTCGGCTGAAAACTGCTTTTGTATGTCGAGAAGGACAATTCCACTTTAAGGTCATGCCGTTTGGACATGGAATGCTCCAGCCTCCTTCCAACGTTTAATGGAGACGGTCTTGGCTGACCTTAAAGGAAAATTCTGCTTCATGTACCTGGACGACATCATTATTTATTCCAGAGACGTCCAGCAACACCTCCAGGACATCCAGCAGGTTCTTGATGCCCTCAGAAAAGCTGGCCTGACGGTGAACATGAAAAAGCCAGTTCTGCGAAAAGAGTCTGACATTTCTGGGACACCTTGTATCAGCTAAAAGGAATCCAGGCAGATCGGAAAAGATCAAAGCTGTGCAAGAGTTCCCAGTTCCTACCACTCTTAAGTCTCTTCAGAGATTTGTTGGGATGGCAGGGTGGTATCACCGGTTCGGCCCCCAATTTCTCCCAGATTGCTGTGCCACTCAATGCATTAAAGAAAAAAGGGGTCAAGTTCCGGTGGACCCAGGAGTGTCAGCGGCTTTTTGAGGAGCTCAAACAGCACCTTGTATCTCCTCCAGTATTGGGCCATCCTAACTTCAATTACCCGTTTACCGTCTATACTGATGCAAGTGAGGTGGGCTTGGGCGCAGTGCTTACCCAGAGAACAGGACTTGGGAAGGAAGAAGTGCTGGCTTTTGCAAGCCGTGCCCTTAACTCCGCTGAAAGGAACTACTCTGCAACCGAGCTGGAATGTCTTGCCGCGGGTTTGGGCCTTGGAGCGTTGGCGATACTACCTGGAGGGTCGTCACTTTACTGTGGTCACCGACCATGCCTCCTTGGTCTGGGTCTTTCAGACTAGTAAACCAAGCTCAAGACTCATCCGCTGGGCTCTACGATTGCAAGAGTTCTCTTTCTCAGTGGAGTATCGAAAGGAAAATATAACTCTGTTCCTGACGCGTTATCCCGGCTCCTCTAGATGGTGAGGGACTACAGGCTACCTGTGCCACGGTCCAGACTAGAACCCAGCGCCCCAGTTAGAGATGATGGAGTTTCCTGTTTTCAGACGAGGTGCTGTGGAAAGCCCAACAGGACGATCCAGAGGTTCTGGCTCTTTATGAATCTATCTTGGAGGATGGGGAGAAATCTACCGATGCCGTCACCAAAATGACCATCCTGGAAGATAAGGTCTACAGAGTCCTTGAGCTGCCGTGATCGCACTTTGTATCAGGCCTATGTGCCAGCATCGCCCGCCACAGTTACTGCAGGCTTACCATGATGATCCCCTAGCTGGTCATCTAGGCAGATTCAAGACCTACCGCCGTCTACATTCTGTGGTGTACTGGCCAAACATGAGTCGGGATGTTAAGACTTACCTACAGAATTGTCAGACCTGTCAGATGTACAAGCCAGAGGGTCGGAAGGCTGGTGTGAAAGCTCCAACAAACTGTCACCTCCAGACCGTGGGAGATGCTCGGGTCGACATCATGGGACCACTTCCCAGAAGTTCCAGACTGAATGAATATCTCCTGATTTTTTGTGGACTATTTCTCCAGATGGGTTGAGCTCTTCCCCTTGCGCCAAGCCACCGGTGAAACAGTCAGCAAGACCCTGGTGAATGAAATACTGACCCGCTGGGGGGTACCTGAGTACCTCTTATCAGATCAGGGCTCGCAGTTTGTAGCCACCGTCATGAAGGAGACCTGTAAAGGCTGGAGTGTCCATCAAAGGTTTACGTCTGCGTATCACCCGCAAACCAATTTGACGGAGAGGGTGAATCGTACGTTAAAAACTATGATTGCCTCCTATGTTGGTCTAAATCATAAAAGATGGGATGTCTACCTACCTGAATTCCGGTTTGCAATTAACTCTGCTGTCCAGGAGTCTACTGGTGTCACGCCCGGCTGAGCTGAATCTCAACCGTGTGTTACAGGGCCCCTACACAGCGTTGCAACCTAGGGACATTCATCCATCTCATCAAGCTATGAGAAATGTGCAAAGATCAATGAGCTTCAGGAGCTGGTCTCAAGAACTTGTACAAGGCCAAACCGCCAGAAGCGGAATTATGATAAACGGCGAAGAGATCTGGACTTTGAGGTGGATGATCGGGTCTGGCGGCGTACTCATCCCTACTCCAAAGCAGAGAAGTCTTTCAGTGCCAAGCTGGCTCCTAAATGGCAAGGGCCATATCGTGTGGTGAAGCAAAGCGGGACCCTTGAATTATCAGGTTGTCAACGAGGCCACCCGGTGAGGACATGGCGTTGTCCATGTCTCTCAACTGAAGCCCTGTTTCCCCACTGCTAAGGAATATCATGAGCTGCAGCGTCAGAGGGTCTTGGAACTCTTTGCTGGAGAAAGTGATGAGGGAGGACTTCCTAGGCTTTGGTGATGAAGATCTGCAGGATGTTAAGCTTCCATCGTAATGGTCAGCTTTTTTCCCAAGGGGAGGGTGTGGCGGCCCGTCTCTCCTGTGCCCAGCTGCGAGTTACCAATTCACAATTGCAATGTCGTCAGTCCAGGTGGGGCGGTTATTGTAATCAAGTCAGTGCCGCGGCAGAGTTAAAAGATAGTTGGGCGCAGGGCAATGAGAGAAGCGAGAGAGAGAGTGAGAAGGAGAGCGTAGTCTACAGCAACACTATAATCCGTTTCTTTGGAGTCTTAGAAAGTGAATTCAACACACACAACTACGACAAAGAAAAGCAAACTAAAGCATAGTAACCCTGATAAAAAAACGCGTCTCTTACATTGAGCCTCACGCTGTCAAGTCCGTGTCGGCTTTAAGTGGAGATTCCCTCGCTGGACGGAATATCTGGAATTTAAACTTACCGCTGAGCTGCGACATTCACTCCTCGGGGACCGCTGTTTTCCTGCCTGAGTCAGGTTGCCTACGGAGCGGCCTCGCGCACTTTTCCTGGGGCTGTAGTCCACAACCAGCCACATACCGAAGGCCTGCATATCCGAAGGTAACTCCGGCCCGGTGACATTACCGCTGGAGCAGTGTTTCAAAGCCCCCACGCACCCACTAACGCACACATCGCACCTACACTGATCGTTTGCCAGAGGAACTGTTTAGTTTCACCAACACTGACTAATGCCCACGTTTCCCGTTACTCGAAATACGCATATATTTCTCAACCATCCTTTGAAAGAACAATGATTCCTTGTTTCCAAAACTGAACTCAAAAAGTGGCGTCTGACTATGTTTTGTTATATTTACTGCCGATGAACTCACAAACTATGGTATTGTTTTGTTGAACTACGGAGTACTAAATGGGCCAAAACTCAAAAGGACATTTGAGCGTTGAGGTTTTCCTGTTATCTGTCATTGATGTGCTGTTTCAACTGTAGAGTGTATGAATTCATGGTGATTTTTGTTTATGAGTATGTGAATCTTGTGGTGCTTCTGGTGAGGGCCAGACGATTTTATTTAATTTGATTCTGATTTCACTGTTGACTGAAGGGGCTCATAGGTTAATGTTATAAATGTGACACTTTCGCTGTGTGCTCCTGTAACCTTTTGTGTTGGAAAGTTGGTAGCTTACGCTACCTGGCACCCCTTTAAAAAAAAATAATAATTAACTACTTGGAAAAATAAAACATAACTTTCAACCAGCTACAGAATCGTTACAGTGTGTGTGAGACTCCCATCTCCTCAGCACTGCTTACCAGACTGACTGTGATCTCCATCTCCACCATTTTCAACATCAGGTTCCGCTTTAATCTCACACACTGGAGCTTCCACTGGACGCTGAGAGTCAGAGAAGACCTGCAGAGTCTGGACATGAGACAGAATTGGTGGACTCTGGGCATGAGACAGAACCGGTGGACTCTGGGCATGAGACAGAACCGGTGGACCTTCAGCGTTGGACAAAACAGGCGGACCATGCTGAGCATATAAGAATGAAGGACTTTGTGCATCAGATGAGACCAGTGACAACTGGCTGTGAGGCGAAAGCAGGGGCCCATGGGTGTGCATGGAGACCAGTAGTTCGGACCGGACCAGTGAAGCAACAGTTGATCTCAGCTGATCTAACTGGAGAGAAGAGCCGAGACTCTTCATTCGCAGCTGATGCGCTTCCCCTAGCTCCTTCCACAGGAAGGTCACAGTCTGCATTTAAACAAACACATACCATCATCATAAAATATGACAATGCTCTCTCTCACCATCACACACACACGTTATCCAACCACTACACACAGACCATCACTAAATCAATTGGGAGAATGATTAATGGTGTATCCTGACTACATGAGGTCACTGAAACAAATCATGAAGCACACACACACACCTGTGCCTGTACAAATCATGAAGCACACACACACACACACACACACACACACCTGTGCCTGTGCAAATCATGAAGCACACACACACACCCGTGCCTGTGCAAATCATGAAGCACACACACACACACACACCTGTGCCTGTGCAAATCATGAAGCACACACACACACCCGTGCCTGTGCAAATCATGAAGCACACACACACACCTGTGCCTGTGCAAATCATGAAGCACACACACCTGTGCCTGTGCAAATCATGAAGCACACACACCTGTGCCTGTGCAAATCATGAAGCACACACACACACACACACACACACACACACACACACACACCTGTGCGCACACACACCTGTGCCTGTGCCAATCATGAAGCACACACACACACCTGTGCTAGCGAGTTGTCTTTAGTTTCACACACACCAAGTCAGTTTTATTTGCATTTTTCAGTCCGACTGTGTGCTGGTGTGTGGTGTCTATGCGGCACCATGCAGTCAAACGAGAGCATCATTTCATCAGCTTTAGACTTCTTTGACATGTATATGGCTAAGGAGACACAACCCCTTCACTTGACACACCTGGTTGGCCTTTGAGAGCAAGTTGTCTTTTTCCACCAGGTGTTTCTGTAGTTCGTCAATCTTTAGCTTAAGCAGTCGGTTTGACTCCACCTGCTCTGTCCAGTTGTCCCTAGTCTCCGCCTCCCTCTCTTCCAGACGACGAATCACCATGCAGAGCTCACGGTTCCTTCCTACTTCATGCTGATAAATGCAGAGATGTAGGAAACATTAATACAGCACACACACATTGAACATGTAAACAACATTGTGTATCCCCTGTATCCAGTAGTGCTAATAATTATGTATTTGGTTAAAAAGTTCATTATTTGAACACAAATAACACAAACACATGCACATCTGAATTCTGGATTTGATTATACTGGCAGATCAACTCGCTGGTTATGCTGCTCATACATTGACAGATATGGCTATTTTCTAAAGTCGGATACCGATATCTCATGTTGACTTGCGACTTACAGATAGATGAAAATAGAAGATAGTGTTTTCATTAGAATTAATACAGGTCACTTGTAATTCCAAATGTGAACTGTCAAGACAGGCAAATCTCATCTGAGCAAAGAATCTCACCCCTGTCCCTAAAAAGCCACATCCTAGTGAGCTTAATGACTACAGACCTATCGCTCTAACATTACATGTGATGAAGACAATGGGGCGACTGGTATGCTCAGACCCCAGGTACGCCATGCACTAGACCCGTTACAGTTTGCATACCAGGAGAAAGTGGGCGTGGACGATGCCATCACTTATCTTCTACACAGGACACATTCTCACCTGGACAAGGGGAAAAGTGCTGTGAGAATCATGTTCTTTGATTTCTCAAGTGCTTTTAACACCATCCAACCCCCTCAGACTGGGAGACAAGCTCTTGCAGATGGGTGTGGACGCTCACCTGGTAACCTGGATCACAGATTACCTGACGGAGCGACCACAGTTCGTCAGACTGGTGATCACGGTGATCAGCCGGGGCAGCCATGGCCTACTGGTTAGCACTTCGGACTTGTAACCGGAGGGTTGCCGGTTCGAACCCCGACCAGTAGGCATGGCTGAAGTGCCCTTGAGCAAGGCACCTAACCCCTCACTGCTCCCCGAGCGCTGCTGTTGATGCAGGCAGCTCACTGCGCCGGGATTAGTGTGTGCTTCACCTCACTGTGTGTTCACTGTGTGCTGTGTTTCACTAACTCACGGATTGGGATAAATGCAGAGACCAAATTTCCCTCACGGGATCAAATGAGTATACAGTGTTTCCCCTAGAAATTTTTCCAGCAGCGGTGCTATTACTTGGGTGGGCGGGCGGGGGGTGGTTGTTGCGCATTTGTTTTTATTTATTTTTTTATATCATACCTTCGTGTTTCTTTTGTGGACATTTTCAGCTTTCTTTTACATTATTGGTTAAAAATGATAGAAGAAAAATGAAATGGTACAACCCAGAAAAAGATTATTTACAATTTATTTAAATTTGTCTTAATGGCAAAGGCCACACCCAATCTGCGAGCACTTAATTTTTCTGGGCTTTTCAAAGAACATCTCTAAGGCTCTTTGGTAATTTAATTGAATTGTTGGGGGGCCATTAATGCTGACACGCATGCACGTAGCCAGATGCTCTCCTTGTAGTCTATTTCTCAGTCCCAAAACAACAAACCCACGTATAAAAAG
Organism: Alosa alosa; assembly: GCF_017589495.1. NCBI lineage: Eukaryota > Metazoa > Chordata > Actinopteri > Clupeiformes > Clupeidae > Alosa > Alosa alosa. The sequence goes on from NC_063193.1 coordinate 33,379,381, forward strand.
TAAATACTCACTTTTCTTCTACATCACTCCCACAGTTACCATACAACTCACTCACAATTAACTTCGAAAAGGACCTAGGCTACTTGATTGAAGTGCGACCGTTAGTCTCACCGTCAAGAGAGCGCTGAAGTTATGAGAACCGTCTTTCTGATAAGAGAATGTAGGCTCCTATGTCTAATGCCGCAAAGCGTAGAAAAGGTCTGTTTGTGATAGCCTATTATAGCTAAGTGGACAGAATTTAGGCTATACGTATATGCCAACATATGCTCATATTTCCTTTAACCATCAGAAAGTTTAAACAGGCCTAGACTGTGTTAGCCTAGCTTTCCCATGCAAACATTACATGTAGCCCTACGCTAACGTTACAAGTCTAGGCTACAATTAGCGTTAAGACCATACACCTTGTAGCACATTGGTTTACTCTATTGCATTACTTACGTTTTAATAATTTGTCGTTGAATGTTGATGGAGGCTCATCTTTGGGAAATCAGCTCTCTGGATAAAATTGTCAGCCGGAGCAAGAGTTCTCAGAGTTGACGACACCGGACGAATCCAATCAGCAGAAAGAACCGTGATCACAACAGTAGGCTGAATCGAACAAACTTTTTCCCCCCATGTTAAATTCATTTCGGTAATCATGAATTGGTTTCTTTTATTTGATGTAGGCTAGGAGAGAGGAGGATGCATGTTTCACATTAGTGTCAATGTGTCAAAGCAGGCTTTGGATCAGAGGAATTGCTCAAGCTTAACATATGGCATAGGCTACAAGCGAATTCACGGCATACAAACAGCTTCGTGATGAAATATAACTAATATCATTTTTTATTGTCACCAGGCCTATAAGTAGGCTATTTATTGTGTAACCTACAAGTGAACGATGACACCATAGGCTACACTGTGGCGGAGCAAGACCCCATCAGTCGGATAGCTAAACAATGTAACCTTGTTCAGAACGTAGGCTAGCCATATGGGCTGCAGACTTGTCTTTGGGTTTGTAATCACCTGACACATCATGCCGCATATATGTCCTGAATAATGAGAGGCTAAGTGCGGATTTGATGCACTTAACTTACTCAAGACTTTCAGAAAACAATTTCGAGATGACGTTGGCCGTTGTGCTTTTACAGTGTGTTAAGTGAATCTCGTGATATTATGTTGCAGCGGCGCTGAAAATCCAGCGCGGCGCTGCGCCGCTGTTAAATACACTGTAGGGGAAACACTGGTATATATACTTACTTATACTTATATCAGCAGCACCGGAGCGCCACAGGGAACTGTGCTCTCTCCAGTCCGGTTCACCTTGTACACATCTGACTTCTGCTACAACACTGAGTCATGCCACATGCAGAAGTTTTCTGATGATAATTTGTGGGGTGTATCAGGAACGGGCAGGAGGAGGAGTACAGGAGCCTGGTGGAGGACTTTGTGCAATGGTGCAAACTCAATCATCTTCAACTTAACACTTCAAAGACCAAGGAGATGGTGGTGGATTTCCGCAGGTCTAAGCCCACTCTGCTACCAGTCTCCATTGATAGGGTCAATGTCGAGGTGGTAAGCACCTACAAGTACCTGGGTCTCCACCTGGACAATAAACTGGACTGGTCAGTAAACACTGACGCACTCTACAAGAAAGGGCAGAGCAGGCTGTACTTCCTGAGGAGGCTGCGCTCCTTCAATGTGTGCAGCAAGCTCCTGAGGATGTTCTACCAGTCTGTTGTTGCCAGCATCCTCTTCTATGCAGTAGTATGCTGGGGAGGAAGCAAGAAGAAGAAGGATGTGGGGCGACTTGACAGGCTGGTAAGGAAAGCTGGCTCTGTAGTGGGAGCTGAACTGGAGTGCATCACTTCAATATCTGACAAAAGGACCCCGAACAAACTGATCAACATCTTGGACAATGAATGTCATCCACTCCACAGCACTATTGTTAAGCAGACGAGCCAGATCAGCTGGAGACTTCACTCTCTGGCTTGCACAACAGACAGACTGAGGAAGTCATTTATCCCCAGGGCCATTGAACTGTTCAATGCATCACTTAAGGGAAGAGAAATAGACTTCTCCGCATAGTCTGTCTGCCTCTTCACCACCTCCATGTCTTGAACTGTCTGTCCACTAGCCACTTTACCATTGTCTTCTGCCTCACTGTTTGCGTGCTTTATTAGCACATATGCACAACCCCTCCCTTCATGCCACAGCAAAAACTGTGACCACACTTATACCTTTCTTAATATAGTTATTTATATATAGATTTTATTCTTGCACTGTTGCACTGTTTGACTTACTCATTTGCACCATCACCATGACACTCATTCACAAAGAGCACCTTACCTTACCTTATGCACAGAGGACCAGAGGCTCAGTCCCTGCTTCAGTCATTGCACGCGCACCTGATTAATTAATCACCCAATATGGATACTGTTTTTTAGAATTGATTTAGATTAAGTTTTATTTAGTAAAATTTGTATTTAAGTATATTCTTTATCTTCTACAGTCCTTATTGCTTAGTTGTGTTTTTTATATGATATACTTTAAATTACTTTTTCTGCTGTTAGTGAATGTGTGTGTGTGTGTATGTTGTCTGTATGCTACTGTGACCTTGAATTTCCCCTAACAATCAATAAAGTATTGTAGCGTCGGTGGATGTACATGTTTAACGTTGAATGAGTGTCTCCCAGAATGCAGTGCGAGTGAATGCTATAATGTGTAATGTCGGTTATAATAGTTGTAGTTGCGTGTACCATGCGGGACTAGCCGTGCACAGCCGACGAGAGCTGCCAGCACTGGAGGAAGCGGCCCCGGCTGATGTCGCGGAAGTGTCCGCGGCTGGCAAGAAGTTCCCGGCTCGACGCCGATGGCGATGCTGCCGTCATCTGAGGATCTCATCCATAGAGAGCGCGAACTCTCTGATGACCTTGGAACACGACCACAGTGGCCGGGTTTACACCGCCAGCTACTGAAGAACTTCCAGAGCGTCAGCTGCCGGTCGAGAGTGTGATGGAGTCATAGCTGCTAGTTCGGGAGCTTGCGGTGCTCCAGCTAGTGACCAAGAGGGTAACGTCGACCTGTAGAGCCTTGGGAGCTATCGTTTTGTGGACTGTTGAGATTTGAAGTGCGCACGTTCCGGTTGACGCAAGTCTGCGCAATGTTTTTCACGTTTTGTGTGCAAGTTCCTGTGTGTCCCGAGCCTGCTGGGAGGGTCGAGGTCTCCATTTCCCGCCACAGTGGAGCATCTTTGTGCTCGAGAGACAGCCGACAAAAGTTCTACAAGAGGGCAGCGCGAGGAGGGACCTCGACGTGGACTGTTGACCGCCTGGAGATCGGCACACTGTGGACAGGTGGCAACGGCCACGAGCTGTCACAGTAGCCAGAAGGGGCTACCGAACGTCCAGGGGTTCCAGCGTATCCGGGGGTTCGGCTTGCAGTGGGCCTGTTTGCTGCTGTTTGAGGCAGCGCAGGTGCACGGCGGGAAACCGAGGGCCCAAGCGACACCACGACCGGCCGGTTCTGGTGCTTGTTCGGGGGAGAACTGACGTGACAGAGGCAGCCGAGAGCCCTTCCAGTCGGGAGGGGTTATCGTGCAGCCGGAGGCTCATTCAACATGTTTAACGTTGAATGAGTGTCTCCCAGAATGCAGTGCGAGTGAATGCTAGAATGTGTAATGTCGGTTATAATAGTTGTAGTTGCGTGTACCATGTTGTGTATTTGTTAGGGTGTTAGTCTCTTTGGTTGTACCTCATGTGTTTATCCTCGTGTTGATGTGTGTGGTAAACCCTTATTGTGTGTAGCATGTGCGGCTGAGACTACCCCTGTGTTGCCCTGTCCTAGTATGTCTGATTGTGTCTGAAACTGCCTGTTCCAATAAATGGCCGTCCTGGCCAAAGCTGATTCTTGTCTGAGGGTGAGATCGCTACAGTATCTATCTATCTATCTATCTATCTATCTATCTATCTATGTTGGTTTCCCATTACCATTAATAGCCAAGAGCCAAACAAGGAACCTTGAGGGCTGATATTATATTAACAAACGCTGAATGACCAGTTAGATGAGGAGGAGCAACTAGTGAGGATAGACAAGGGAGTTGTACATATGCTGACAATGTCATGATAAAAAGCACAAATATTCGTAAATATTCTCCACTAGGCTATGTATGTGTTACCTGTAATACTTGTGTGATGAATTGTGTGGCCTTTTCCAGTTCTATACAAGCTTGCTGACTCGTAGGCTTATCAGTATGCAGAGTCATTTCATCCATCTAAAGAACGAAAGAGAGAGACTGGTTAAATATTACATCAAACCAATAATTAAGATACACCCAAACTGAAACTAAAGGAAACCAGAATTTGATGGCAATATGCAATACTTCAGAGTAGGAGACTCCTCTGCAGCTGAGATGCAGCAATACAACAATACATGGAGACTTCTTGGACATAGCATGTGACCCATGCGCCATACGCAAGTCATGTGGCCACTCAAAGTAAGTCAGATAATTGGTCAATACAATACATAGGCTATACATCCTTCAGCATTTTCTTGCCATGGTCCCTTCCTGTCGGGATATTCCTAATACTACTGCCTCAGGCAGAATACCCTTAACTCGTGACAAAGGGGGTCCCATGACCTTTATTAGAAAGTCGCGACATGGAGTGAGCAAATGACAAAGCAAAGTTGATGCACAGTAGGCCTATTGAATGTATAGAAAGCATACACAATGAAATGTTAATCACTTCTATTTCATAAAATGTTAGTAAACCAAAATTTCTCCTTATAGTTTTCATTCAATATAGGCTAAATTAATGTGCGTGTAAATTACAAATCTATGTGTTTGCATCAGCTTGCTGGACACAGAGAGACGACGGTCACAGGGAGATAGGCAATGTACCCTAATTCATCTACCGTGCGAATCAATTCAACTCAACAACGACAAAACATGGAGCACGAAACACGCATTATTAAAACACTCAATGCAATCACACATTCAAGACTCCCCTCCAGTCCTCACTCACCTTAGTATCCATCAAGTGCCACAAAGTTTGTTAAGCTCTCGGGGGCGCGGGGTCCTCTAAATAAAAATGAAGATCGAAATTCCTTTTAAATTGTCTACTGTTATATCCGTCCCGTCACCCTTCTCAGTTAGTTAAAAACTTTAGCAAAAGTCAACAATTGGTTTGACTAACTGCGCTCTCCAAAAATGTGTACGCAGAAGACTAGCGCTTAGGGCCGCCAGATGAAGCTGCAGGCGGCATTCAGTTCACTTATGTATCACGCCCACTTTCCACTTTCCCTTCTTGCTCACGTGGACGTTGCATCATGGGAGTTTATGTAAAATACAAGATGGCAGCTGCCTGTGTGAGAACGCTGGGTAAGGTCGGCAGGCTGGTATTGGAGACACCAGCTTGCCGGACAGCGAACAGTTATGCCTTGGTACCGAAAATTACTCTTAATGGATCTAAAAGAGCATACGGAACCGGTACTGGAGGGTTCCGGTCTATACCCTTCTTTACGACCCATCTGCGTAGCGCGAGGGTGCTGGGATGTGCGTTCTTGCTCGGTGGTGGGCTAGGTCTGTATCAGACTGTTAAATTAACTTTCCAGCGTCACCTTGCAGAAGAAGAGGCACAAGTAAGTTCATGGAATATACCGAATTCGTTATAGGGTTTGATTATTAATGGTATTTTTCCTGGACCCCACCTTTTGGAATGCCATCTGAAACCTTACTAGCTAACTTGGGTAATGTGGTCATTGTTAGCCAATTTTCCAGTTATCTTAGTTACCCAATTTAGGTTATATCATAGTTCTAACGTACAGTTTTGCAATATGCTTTGCAGTTGCTTTTTTGCACTACACTTGATGTTTGTCTAAGGGCTGCTTTGTTGTTTTTCTGAATTTCCCTAGCCATTTAAACCCAGTGCAGAAGTGAAACTGACCCTTTACCAGTACAAAACCTGCCCCTTCTGCAGTAAAGTGCGGGCGTTCTTGGATTACCATGGGCTACCCTATGAGATTGTGGAGGTTAACCCAGTAATGCGGAAGGAGATTAAGTGGTCCACCTACAGAAAAGTCCCCATCTTGATGGTGAACGACTCGGTGGTAAGTCAGACATGACATCTGTGAAACAAGGACTTGGTCCCACAAACACCGGAAAACAAGAATTAAGTATAAAAAAAAGAAAAGAAAATGTGTAGTGTACTAAAGCAACGCTATACCATTAGAAGTTAAAGGAACAGAAAGAGATTCTAAGCCAACACACTTTTTGTCGTGTTCAGCAAATATCTTCTCACTATGCATTAGCTGCTCTGTGTGCGCAATGAAAACAAACCCAATGAGTGCAGTGCACCTACTCACACAACACTATTGCAGCCAGTTACAAGCAGATGTTGATATTTCGCACCACAAACCTATGGAGGTCTGAAGGGAGGAGTCTATTGGGAGATCTATATGACTCCGAGTTCACACATCAACCGTCTTCCTCGCATATCGTTGACCTCATCTTCAAGCCCACTGCACCACACCCTTCTCTGTTAGCCCAATAGTAACCCTCTATCGTATCGTTGACCTCATCTTCAAGCCCACTGCACCCTTCTCTGTTAGCCCAATAGTAACCCTCTATCGTCCCTCTCTATCTTGTGAAACCTGAGAGTACCTCCATCCAGACATCCCAACCTGCAAAAAGTCATTTCAGGGAGGTATTACGTACCTCCCCAAAAAAAAAAAAAAAAAAAAAAACTTTAGCCTATTTAGATACTGAAATACAGATTAATATTTTTGTTCAATGTCTAGTCAGTACACCAAATAATGAAGATAGAAATTGTGAAAATAAAATATGTACATTTTGGTAGTTTGTTTTTTTTCATGGCAATTAGCCATGTATAGGCCTGAATATAGAATAATATGCACATGAATTGGCACTAGTTAAACTCACCTCAACATGTCTTTTGCAATCATTTTACCTGCCATGGGCAATGCTAAAGTCACTGTTAGAAACAGTGCAGCGTGCAAGACTAGGCCTATCATTATTTTTTATTCTTATGAGACCAGGGTACACTTTGAAATGGGTCTTACATTTTCCTTTTTTGGGGGGCACTGACTCCATGACGCTCTTGTTCCTAGAGACACTGAACTGATAAGTTCGGGAGAAAAGAGATAAAAAGCCCGCCTACACTGAAAACTGATTGGTTGATTTAGCAAAACAGGCCAATCAGGATGCTCGCTGTCTTGGATGTGCTCAGGCACACACGCACCACCCCTCTCTCTCCCCCCTGTCACTCAGATGCACTCGCGATTTGAAGTCTTGGTCTCGCGTGCACACTCTTGATCGCTCGCTCTAGATTCCGGGAGATTTTATTTAATTTGCGGGCGTCAGGGAGCCGCTGTTAATATGCGGGAGACTCCCAGAACTTCCGGGAGATTTGGGATGTCTGCCTCATCTCCTAGCACTGCTAACAACTAGCACTGCTAACAACTAGACTGGCTTATTCTTACCACCATTCTTACCACTTACCATAACCTGTCTTCCCCGTCCTGACTTTTCCCTTGTCTTCTTTCCCTTGATTTAGCTTTGCTACAACTGTCATTCTTTTCTATACAAATAGTACTTATTGCTGCACTTAACATGTCCTAGTCGCACTGTGCCTTGATTGTTCCCTTTTTTGTAAGTCACTTTGGGTGAAAGTGTCAGCTAAGTGTAATGTACCCCATATTAATTACTTATGAAGAGCAGCCTTGTAGAGTCTGGAAGAGCAGTAGTTTCATACTTTACTGTCTTCTACCCACCAGCAACTGAACGATTCATCCGTCATTATTAGTTCTCTGAAGACCTTCTTAGTCAGCAGGTGAGAATAATGTATCTGGTGCAAACAGCTACATGTTTGTTACATAACCGATCCCATAATGGTCCCAAATTGTTTGTTTGTTTTAAACACTGTTTATAGGGAGAAAACGATTCCTCAAATCCTCGAGTGCTACCCAGAGATGACGACGAGGAACGACAGTGGAAAGGAGGTGGTGGAGTTCAACAACAAGTACTGGATCATGGTGACCGGTGGAGAGGAGGAGACACTGTACCCAGACAAGGGGGCAAGGAAGTACGGAAATCTGCTATCTTTTGTCGGCCTGCTAGTAATAATTTATGTCTTCATGAGTCAAAACTGTGAATGCACATCTGTGAGCTTACAGTGTGCAGTGAGTAGGCTAGAGGTTATAAATGTTTAAATGCATCTGCACGTCACTTTGGCTAAACATGGCTATCTGCTAAGCCAAATGAGCTGCTAGGCCAAATGATCACCTAGCAGTCATCCCAGAAAACATAAATACATCATAGAATGTAACAGCAGTCGTTTGTTTGCTCCTCGTTGCGGTTAAAGGTCTGCCAGATTGTGTGAAAAGGGAGCAACATATATGTTCAAATTACTAGGCTACTGTTTTGTCATAGACCTTTAAATTGAAGATAAAGATTATGTCAATAGAATTTTAATTCTGCCACTCCACTGTGCCTTGCTTGTTTCTAAGGTGTACAGTGTATATACTGTACACCTTCAATTGCTATTCTGTACGAAAGGTGCAATACAAAAAAATGATTGATTTGATTGATATGATCTGCAATTGTGTGTGTGTGTGTTGTATAAAAAAACAGGCATTGATGTGTAGTGACTGTAAGGTGCCACTGGCGTCAGTGTGGTCTGTCTGAGCGCCTATGCTGTGCCCCACAGAGAGGAGATGAAATGGCGCAAGTGGGCTGATGACTGGCTCGTCCACCTCATCTCCCCCAACGTCTACCGTACGCCTGGCGAGGCCTTGGCGTCCTTCGACTACATTGTGCGCGAGGGCAAGTTTGGCACCTTTGAGGGCTTCTTTGCCAAGTATGTAGGAGCTGGCGCCATGTGGCTCATCTCAAAGAGACTCAAAAATAAGTGAGTGTCATCGTGTGTGTGTGTGTGTGTGTGTGTCCCAGTAAATCATATCATGATAGATGCCATAGTCTTTTTTTTCCCTCACTGGTGTCACATTATGTTAATGTTTGATCCATTTCTACCTAGAAATGAATGGATGTATAATAATATCACTGTTGCAGTACTCCTGGATAGGCTCAGGCTGTCTGTCCGGTTTGAATGTCAGTATAACATGAGAACATCCATGACCGTCCCTTTCACAGACACAACCTGCAGAACGACGTGAGGCAGGACCTTTACAAGGCTGTGAATGACTGGGTGGCAGCCATCGGCAAACAGAGGAAGTTTATGGGAGGGGGTGAGCCCAACCTCGCAGATCTGGTAAGACGGTTGACAGCTCCTAGGAATACTGTTCAGCTCCTAGGAATAGTGTTCCACTGTCTCATTAATGTGCTTTTGTGGTTGTTGACTCGCTTGGTATCTTATAATGAAACGCTCCCAGGTAAGGCTGTCTGTGAAGCCCTATCCAGCCAAGCCTTTTCAGCATAGTTGGCTATTTCAGGAGGGGGTGACCTCCGTTTCCATTGGTATATACATGCACACTACTTGGCCAAAACAAAATCACACTTATTTGTACGCCATATTTCATTGGACCTCCTTGGATTATGTATTGTTTCCACTGTCAAACAGCACAACATTTATTTTGGTCCAGAGTTCAATTAGTCTCCAATTGATCAATCGATTAATTGTTGCAACCCTATAATTTGATAAAGTAAACAAATCGACATGAACAGAAGCCGGTTTCTTTTTGATGATGGGGGGTCCATATGGTTGGTATTATGATGGGGGTCCGTATGGGTGTTCTTATGATGGGGGTCTGTATGGGTGTTCTTATGAGGGGTGTTCTTATGAGGGGTGTCCGTATGGGTGTTCTTATGATGGGGGGGTTCTTATGACGGGGGTCCGTATGGGTGTTCGTATGATGGGGGTTCTTATGATGGGTGTTCTTCTGTCTCCGTATGGGTGTCATGGGTTATGCTGTTGGTATTATTTGGCCCTTGGTTAACTACAAATTAGGTAAAGTGGTCCACAGCTGGAAGGAGTTTGATTGGCATTCCTGTTGTATGGAGTTGTGCCTTTTCCCCCTGGTTTCACTTCAGTACTTACTGATGCCACTAGAGGGCATGTGTGTGCCACTGTGAACAGGGCCGTATACATGGATTTCTATGCAGCGTCACGAAAACATGCGTGCGCAACTAAGAGGCAGAAAGCACCATAGAACAGCATAGAGCAGTGCTCTCCATGAAAAGAATAAAATGAGTTTTTGTGCTGAAAACCACGTGACCGCCTCGGAACCAGGTTCTAGAGGACTACAGGGAAATACAGTGGCCTGTGGTGTTCCATTTTGTGTAGCCCACAGTAAGATCAGAAGCCTGCTGGCTGAGAGAACGATAACTTCTGTCTCTGGGAGACCTGAGGGAGTGTTTCACTAAAGGGTTACAGCGGCACCATGACTTCAGCAAAGCAAGGAAATGGAGCTATATAGTCAGATGCAAAATGATGTGTGGACATGACATTAATAATGCATGCCTACCGTGCATTATGCGTTATCTGCTGTGTGTTGTGTGTGTCTTGCAGGCCGTGTTCGGCGTGCTGAGAGTGATGGAGGGGCTTCAGGCGTTTGACGACATGATGGAGAACACCAAGGTCAAGCCGTGGTACCGGCGCATGGAGAAGGCCACCCAGCACAAGGAGCCTTCAGTGGCTAGCTTTGGAAGCTGCTCGCCGCCTTCAAAAAAAGATACAATTTAGACATAATGTAAGGAAAAACATGAACAATAATTTAATTGGTAAAAACTGATGCATCTAAATATGATCGGATCTGTTCATCTGTGATTGCTATGCATTATGCAATGTGTATTCCAGAGGTTCTTATGTGCCCAAAATCAGTCAGAGTTTATACATTTATCTGTGGCAAACACAACTCCAGTTCATAGCCTGGCCTTTCAAAGGGTAATCTAAGCACTTCATGTCAGCCTGCGCCTAGTGGAGAATTAGCCCTGACCAGTCTTGGCGTTCTTGAGGAATGCAAATGATTTTACTACTATTTTTTTCTCTGAGGATTGACAAGATTGCAGTTTTTGTTAGTGAAACGTAACGGTTTCTTTAGTTTCTAGAGGCAAGGTTAGGAATAGATTGATTTCATGCATTATGCAAGGAGGAAGGCTAAACGTGTATGGGTTTTCTTTAACAATCTATATTTTTGTTGGCTTTGCTTTCTTCAGTGATTCTCTTCCATTGTTTCAAAGCAAATTCCATTTAGTAACACTTACCGTCATAAGTTATTCTGTATTTTTATCCATGTCTACCTCTAATTTTGGAAGTCAGAACTCAAAATGTATAACTCAGAAGACTGGTGTCATGTGAATGATATGGCTCCTGACACAACATATCTGAAGAAAATATGACTGTTGTATTTGGTTAGGACAGGTTTTGCATTGGACAAACACGTATGAAACCTTGATTGGTAAATGGCCACTGTTGCATATGGGCTAAGAATGAGTTATTTCTATTCATTGCCCCATAACAAATTTCTGAGTAATTTATTTCTTATTGAAAATGGTTCAATAAAAATGAAAAATAAAAAAACATGAAAACACAGTGAGTATGCATTGCTTATGAAATATGTGGTATAAGTAAGTATAAGTATCTAAGTACTCTTTTGATACCGTGAGGGAAATTTGGTCTCTGCATTTATCCTAATCCGTGAATTAGTGAAACACACTCGGCACACAACACAGTGAGGTGAGGCACACACACTAATCCCGGCGCAGTGAGCTGCGTGCATCAACAGCGGCGCTCGGGGAGCAGTGAGGGGCTAGGTGCCTTGCTCAAGGGCACTTCAGCCGTGCCTACTGGTCGGGGTTCGAACCGGCAACCCTCCGGAAGTCCGAAGTGCTAACCAGTAGGCCACGGCTGCCCCAAAATGCTCCGTCATCGCCACACCATGACCACTAGTCTGTGAGAAAAACGATATAAATAAGAGCGTTTTCAAGTGCACTTCTCAGTAAAATCGCTGTGACAGAATTTCTAGATGTATCTTATGTAAAAGATCGTTTTGGTACGAGTGGACGAGGCTGTCTATTCTAACCACAGACTGTCCATAGACAGTCTGGTTCTAACAGACCTCTGTTAACATGCCAAAGATACAGACCAACAAACAACTTAGCCTTCAAAGATTGTTGATGAAGTTGCTAAAAATGTTGTGTGATTCCAGATTGTAATGCATTAATATTTTTTATAGGCAAAAAATAATCCAGGATGGCCATAATTTCTAGACGCTACCTAGATGTTCTAGATGTACTACCGTTACCAAGGCAACGTCCCGTAGCCAACGGCAACAGCTGCAGGAAGAAGTTTGAACCGACCAATAAACGCGAAGCAAGCGTGGCTTGGGACGCAACAGGAGCAATCAAATCAGTCGTTAGTAAACATTGCAGCTACAGTATGCTACGTTAGCTAAATGAATACTGTTTTTCAGATAACTGTCGGATTTTTCCGTGAATACGGATTAAGAATGTCTCGTACGTTTATTTAGTTAGTAATGTTAGCGTGAAACGAATCCAAAAAGTAATGAACAAAGCTGACGAAGTCTTCTGTAGACGACCCGTGATAACTTGGTTCGCTAACGTTGGTTAGCAATCACGGCTTCAAAGCTATCTATTACTGTCTATGCTTCAAAGGCAAGCTAATAATATAATGCAGATAGCGGAACTTATCCTAACACGGTAGCTATAACGGTAAAGCTTACGGGTGAGGTCAGTTAGATCGATGAATCTGTGCTTGATTCAGTCGATACGTAAATTTGCTGTTGAAAACGTGCTGCATTAGCACGTCGGTTAAAACAGTGATCCTTTCATGCGATACTAACGTTACAGAGTTGCCAGTATAAAAAAAAAAACAGGGATGAAGACACGTTCCCACTCGCCACCCATTCACGTCCATGTTCCCGAATCGACCGCCTTGCATGTTCACCTGAAGAGGGGTCAAAGTTGCACTGCCTCCCAGTTGGTCCAGGTGAGACATGATATTTATAAACAGACCGCTTCAGTTGTCAGCTATGTAAATCTGTGTCATTGGCGCTCATATTACAGCCTATCCGTATATCCATACAATGTCATGCACCCATTACGGTATACATGTCCATGTTTAATAGAATGAAAGGCCGGGGATTCTACGGGCCACTGCTAAGGTAAGGGCCAAGGTTCCCTGGATACCGCCCGGGAAGAGCACCGCCCCTCGGGATCAGTACAAGTGGGAGGTAGGTCTGTGTATTGTGTCTGGTCATGTTTTGCTCCCTTTCACCCTACAAGCCATGACTGGCCCTGCTGTGAATGTGGCTGTCATGCATCCCTGACTGACACCTTGCAGGGTTCTTCCCACTGTTTGGAGATCACTCCTGTTCCCCAGTCCGACGCAGGCTCCTCTCCGCTGAAGCTAGCCGACCTGTCCAGAGATGACCAAGGGGAGGAGGGGCGATGTGACAGCAGGAGCAAATATGACCGGAGGGCGGACTCGCTCATGTCAGAGGGTGATCCACTGATGAGAAAGGTCTGCATCTAAGTATAAGTATATATAGTCTTTTGATCCTGTGAGGGTAATTTGGTCTCTGCATTTATCCCAATCCGTGAATTAGTGAAACACACTCGGCACACAGTGAACACACAGTGAGGTGAAGCACACACTAATCCCGGCGCAGTGATCTGCCTGCAACAACAGCGGCACTCGGGGAGCAGTGAGGGGTTAGGTGCCTTGCTCAAGGGCACATCAGCCGTTCCTACTGGTCGGAGTTCGAACCAGTAGTCCGAAGTCCAAAGTGCTAACCAGTAGGCCACGGCTGCCCAACGTGGGGCTCGAACCCACGACCCTGAGATTAAGAGTCTCATGCTCTACCGACTGGGCTAATTGGGTGGTTTTGTAGCTGTGTGGTTTAACTTGCAATGCCAGTGTGTCAGTATGTCAGGGTAGGCACCTCTGATTTGCAGCCCATACTCTACTGGCAAACTATTGCATGAACGCTTGCTTGGAGAAAACCACAGACATTTGTGAATAGTTCTCGTCTAATGATTTAAAAACGTGCTTGTGTTCTCACATCTAAAATGTGTGTGTGTGTATGATCTGTACATGAGAGTATGAGGTACAGTACTGTTCTGGTGAAATAGTATTTTGAAGATGTAAAATGGCGTCTCTCTGTCTCAGGTGAAGCTGCAGGAGAAGAGGCATCTCTTGGAGCGCCAGTCGGAGCACCTGGACACCTGTCAGCGCCTGATCGGCGTGCAGGAGGAGCAACTGGCCGAGGCCAGTAAGGAGCTGCAGGAGTCCAGGAGGGCCAACACAGACCTGAGGCGCTCCCTGGAGCAGATGCAGGAGGACGCAGCACACAGCAGGTGGGGGAGCGAAACCATCAGACACAACCATGGCGTGTGTGTGTGTGTGTGTGTGTAGGAGGATGCAGAACACTACAGGTAGGGGAGCGAAACATGCATGACCATCAGACACAACCATGGTGTGTGTGTGTGTGTGTGTGTGTGTGTGTGTGTGTGTGTGTGTGTGTGTGTGTGTGTGTGTAGGAGGATGCAGAACACTACAGGTAGGGGAGCGAAACATGCATGACCATCAGACACAACCATGGTGTGTGCGCGTGTGTGTGTGTGTGTGTGTGTGTGCGTGCGATAAGAGGCGTATAACAGGTGGGGGAGCAAGCGAGGCATACGTGGTGAAGATACGACACAAGCATGCTCCAGACTGCAGGATTGTGATGGCAGTAGTTTTGTTCAGGTTAAGAGAGCAGATATGTATGTGTGTAGTAGGAGGATGCAGAGCACCATTTGAAGTGGAGAGAGATCTGCGGAACAGAAACCCCCATGCTGCACAATAACAGCTTATTTTAAAGATGCAGTAGGGGCTCATTACGTATGGTGATCTGACACACCCATCCTGTCAGACTTGTGTTTTACTCTGGTTCAGTGGCCTTCAACATTTGGCCAAAAGGACACTATGTTATGTTATATATGTTATGTTATATATGTTACATATTATTAATATAAATTAATCGTATATAATTTTTGCTGTGAAGGTATTTTAAATATTTAAATTCAAATGAATCATGGAATAATCAGCATTAGTGACATTAAAGTTTAAAAACTCTTTTATTATTATTTTCACTGTTCAAATAATTGCCATAATAATCTATAATATGACCTAATATGCTGAGGAAATAAATTCAAATGTGCTTCGGGAAGAAGTTTTTTTTTTTTCACATACAAGGCATTTCAGGCCACAGATATAACCTAGGGGACACAATGAAAATTAATTAACACTCCCCTCAATGTCAACACTTATTTCTTTGCATTGATGTGCGACTATAGAGTGAACTCCGGTGATATGCAAATTCCTTGCTGCAGACATTGCAGAGGACTTTATTTTCAACACTTTATTTTTTATCAACACCATCAGGCCATTTTTTAAAAGTAAATGTTCCAATCAATGATCCAGGCAACACATTTTCTTCTCTCTCCTTCATTTTACAGTCTAATTTTTACTGACTAGAACGGCTCGGGGTCAAAGGTCATAAGGAATCGATTAATCTGCACTCATTTTTTTAATCAGTTATTTTTTCTCAAATTAATTAATCGAAATTAATCAGTTATTTTGACAGCCCTACATAACATATATAACATAACATAGTGTCCTTTTGGCCAAATGTTGAAGGCCACTGAACCAGAGCAGAACACAATGAGATGTTATTATCATTGAGACAACAGGGGTATACAAGAAATTCCGATTGTAGCTTACAGCAGCCGACTATTTAGGTTAAGTTTTAACGTTTAAGGTTAACGTTGTGGACGGCCACCAAGCGTCTTCTGCCCCACGGCTGCGCGCGCATCAAGTTTTGTTGGTAAATGGGAAACCCGTCTATACGGTATATAGAGTTTGGACAACTCAAATCATGGGCGCCATGTTTAAGACCAACCTATGTTGAAATAAGCCACTTATTTTCACCATTAACAGGCCTATACATGTTCTCAACGTTTGTCAATATGTAAAAGACCCTTAGAGAAATATTCCAGTGGATATTTACCTTCCATATCTGAAATGGGCCTGTAAAAACCCATAGTAGTTAGTGACCACGTCGCCTAATCGGTCTCGATCATGGCCTAATCAGTCTCGACAAGATTGCAATATATCTGAAGAAAATATGACTGTTGTATTTGGTTAGGACAGGTTTTGCATTGGACAAACACGTATGAAACCTTGATTGGTAAATGGCCACTGTTGCATATGGGCTAAGAATGAGTTATTTCTATTCATTGCCCCATAACAAATTTCTGAGTAATTTATTTCTTATTGAAAATGGTTCAATAAAATAAAAAAAAAAAAAAAAAACATGAGTAAACATTGCAGTATATATATATATATATATATATATATATATATATATATATATATATATATGTAGTTATACTATATAACATTTGGCCAAAAGGAAACAGTAGCCAGAACGGGGGCTTATTCGTGTGATCAGTCCCATTTATTTGTGTGTGTGTGTTAATTGCAAGAATCTTGGCCTTCTGTTCTGCTATAATTATCATCTAACCAGCATGAGAGAGTGTGTGAGTGGGGTCATCCCTAATAGTGCTGTTTCACCAGGTCCGAGGGCAGAGAGGACTTTGGTCGTGGGTTGTGTTAAAGCAGCATTGTTATGAATCTAGCATGCAGGGCTAACGTTAGCTTAGCTGTGGGCTGAGTAGTGATCTGAGCTCTCTGCTTCTTCGCTGTCCCAGGGCCGAGGGTGGAGCGCAGGGAAGGGCTGGGCAGGGTGACATCGACGTCCTGCTCAGGACCCTGGTGGAGGCCGAGATCGACGGAGAGGCAGCGGCCAAGCAGGTGGCAGCTCTGCGGGATCTGGTCAGTCAGCTGAAGCAGGTGAGAGCATTTCGGCTCCTAAATCATTTGATGAAGCAGGTGAGAGCATTTCGGCTCCTAACTGTACATACACACCGCCGCCGATTTGAGCTTCCCAAATCAGTCAGCAAATCCGTCGGCGTCGCGTTTTGGGCGACTTGAGCGTCAAGCAGAAAGTTGAAAGTAAGTCAACTTTATGGTAATGAGCTGTGATGTGGTTCAGCGACCAACGACCAGCAACCAATTGGAATAGACGGCCTTTAAATAAAGTAGTAAGATAGAACATGATCGAACGTAGAATGCTACCACGTTAGAGCGGCCAAAGCGTTGAAAGCTTCCCTGTACTTTTTTGACAAGCGTCCTTGACAGGGCGACCCGAGCTCCTTTGGAAGCTCAAGTCGGCGGCGGTGTGTACGTACAGTAAATCATTTGATTGACATATTTTCTGTCATTTTTTGTATACTACTAGCTCCTTGACTTGGCTAAGATCGGTGTGCAAACAATGATCCATTTTCAAAAAAAAAAAAATACACAACCTCAACAGTTTATCTATTTTTTACTACTTTGAGCACCTTGCATTTCATGCATGTGCATGTCACTGTGATTGCAGCCTCAGTCAGTCAGTCAGTCACTCTGTGTTCAGCACTTGGTCAGCTTGGGCTTTCGTCTGTGGTGCAAAGCAAACCCACAGACGGAGACCAGTAGTCACTGTCGTTGTTTTGACTCGGTGCCCCCCCATCCCCCCCGCAGGAGAAGAAGCTGTCCAGGCCAGACGCCGCCCTGCTGGGAAAGCAGCACGAGGTGCTGGTCAAGAAGCTGGAGGCGTTCGAGAACACCAACCGCGCCCTCCGGCAACTCCTACGTGATCAGCATGGCCGAGAGGTGTTCACACAGCACAGAGTAGTAGTGTACACACACACACACACACACACACACACACACACACACACACACACACACTGTACATTAATACACAGGTACACATTGATACATATTGAGATACAGACTTTCTGCATACATGCATCAAATATATTAACAAACAATTCTGTTGTATTCATTGATAATAGTTAGTTTGGCTATGCTATGAGCATTATTTTGTTATGTAAGCCTCCAGTGTTGTTGTCATGTAAGTTTTGTTTTGTTGGGTTTGGCAGACGGACGCGATGCGGGAGATGGATGAGAGGGAGGTGCTCCTGAAGAGACTGGCTGAGTCTGAAGCTGAGAAGATGGTGAGTCCAGTACACGTGCTATCTTACAGGGAAGCTACACCAGGCGTGTGTAACTGAAGCGTTCTGTTCGCAACGCGTAAAATCCATTTTAGAAGAATGGTCTGTTTTTTTCGAACATACGTGCTGCTATCTCATCTGGTGTAGCTACTTCCATTGATTATAGTGGAAGCTAATTGTTGCAGGAGACGCAACGCGAGCGTAACATTTACTGTAAAGAAATTTAAATATGAAAATGGGTCTTCCCAAGACTCCCCACATCCCTCCAAAGAAAGATTGTCAGTGGAACATGGGAATTATCATAACAGAAATTTGTAGTTTAAGAGTACTGGTTTCCATAGTGAGTGTTTAGTGTGTATGATGCGTTGGGCTGATATTTATGTGACTGACCTTTTGACCCTTTGTTTTCATAGAGGCTGGAGGCTAAACTCAGCACCAAGATGAGAGAGGCCATTCAGAAAGCAGAAAACCTGGAAGGGGAGAAGGTACATCTCACAGCACATCTCACAGCACACAGAACATCTCACAGCACATCTCACAGCACATCTCACATCACATCTCACAGCACATGTCACATCTCACAGCACATCTCACATCACATCTCATAGAACATCTCACAGAACATCTCACATCTCACAGCACATCTCAGCCTGAACATCTCACAGCACATCTCAACCTGAACATTACTA
Source organism: Alosa alosa (assembly GCF_017589495.1). Lineage (NCBI taxonomy): Eukaryota > Metazoa > Chordata > Actinopteri > Clupeiformes > Clupeidae > Alosa > Alosa alosa. The sequence goes on from NC_063193.1 coordinate 33,398,143, forward strand.
ACTGATAACGAGGCAGACATTGAGGGTTGCTTTACACTTCATACATTATTTTATTGTTTTATTTAAAATGTACATTATTCTTTTTTCATTGTCTTAATTTTCTGTTGTTTTGTGGTCTTTCCCAGGACCTTGCTAAAAGCTCCAGATACCTGTCCAAGGCTCTGGAGACGACCCACGGCCACCTGCAGAAGCAGCTACGCAAGAAGGAGGCCGAGAACAACCAGCTGGGAGCACAGATTGAGGCAAGGCCCTACCACAACCTCTAAGGCCTACTCTTACCTAACACAACCTCTAAGGCCTACTCTTACCTAACACAACCTCTAAGGCTACTCTTACCTAACACAACCTCTAAGGCCTACTCTTACCTAACACAACCTCTAAGGCCTACTCTTACCTAACACAACCTCTAAGGCCTACTCTTACCTAACACAACCTCTAAGGCTACTCTTACCTAACACAACCTCTAAGGCCTACTCTTACCTTACAAAACCTCTAAGGCTACTCTTACCTCAGACCACCTCTAAGGCTACTCTTACCTAACACAACCTCTAAGGCCTACTCTTACCTAACACAACCTCTAAGGCTACTCTTACCTAACACAACCTCTAAGGCTACTCTTACCTAACACAACCTCTAAGGCTACTCTTACCTCCCCTGCTGTTTACATCTGCACCATATGGCAACAACCCTGGAACCCAACGGCCAAAACAGTACACAAGTTAAAGACTTGATAAGTTAAAAACTACCGTTCCAACTTACTTCAGATTTTTAATCAAAGTAGAGGGGTCACCATGTCAGTCTTCCTACATGATTATTTGGATCCAGGATACTGGATCACATTAGGACCTGCATACTGCTAGATTGGGGACTACAGTTGCCTGACAGCTGTTATGCAGGGAAAACCCCAGCCATATTTGTCTTTTTTTTATCATTTCTTCCCTTTTATTTTTTTCTATGTTTCTGTCCTGCTCTCCTCGTCTTGTCTGTCCATCAGTCTGACTCTGTGTGTGTTTTCTGTTTGTGTGTGTGTTCTGTTCGTGTGTGTGTGTGTGTGTGTGTGTGTGTGTGTGTGTGTGTGTGTGTGTGCGCGTGTGTGTGTGTGTGTGTGTGTGTGTGTGTGTGCGTGTGTGTGTGTGTTAGGCGATGGAGGCCACCCTGCAGCAGCAGCGGGCAGAGATGCAGGCTCTCCAGGAGCAGATCCGGGAGCTACAGCGCCACCAAGAGGTGGACCAGGAAGCGTTGCGCCAGGCCGGCCAATCACAGAGGCAGAGGGCGGAGCAGAGTGAGGGCCATGCCTCCCGGCTCGCCACCCAGCTGCAGGAGACGGTGAGGTGACATCACTGCAGCTCCACTAGGGGGTGCTAGACCTGCTCACATGATGGCTGCAGCTGATGGAACATACCTGCTGGGATCTTTGTGGTTAAAGATGGAGGCTGTGGGGGCGCTGTGGCGCAGCAGGCTACAGCGCCCGTACCATATACGGGTCCGAGTGCCCATGGGGTCCCAGGTTCGAATCCGACCTGCAGTCATTTCCCAATCCCACCCCATCACTCTCTCTCCCACTTGCTTCTTGTCACTCTCCACTGTCCTGTCCAACTAAAGGCAAAAAAGATGGAGGCTGTGATATAGTTTTGCTTTGTTGATATTTGAGCTCAACAGCCAATCAAATTACACCCATGCCTTGTGTAATGAGTAACTTTCTGAATTTGGCAAAAGTGTATGGGATTAGAATCGCTGACCTAAAGAATCATAAAATTTAGGAATTAAATTAATTAAGGAATCATGAAATTTAGCGGAACAATACAATATTCCTGAAGCATGTCATCTCTTTGCTTCTTTAGTAAAAGAAGTTTAAACTTACTAGTAAACTAAGGTAATACCTGAGCTCTCTACAGATCATATACAGTATATCCTTGATTTAATCAGGTAAAACACTTTTTTGCGATTAAAATCTCTGTGAGAGAAATAGCCAAGAAAGCACCAACCAATAGTCAAACACGGACAATAAGAACAAGACACAAACAACCATTTGTAGCACACTATGACGTCCATCTGCGTGAGCCACGCTGCAGTAGTTGGTGTTGATATGTCATATCCTGTTTGGTGTCCCTGGCAGCTGCAGTAGTTGGTGTTGATATGTCATATCCTGTTTGGTGTCCCTGGCGTGAGCCACACTGCAGTAGTTGGTGTTGATATGTCATATCCTGTTTGGTGTCCCTTCCCAGGAGGCCCAGCTGGCCGACGCCCTGTCCAGCGCAGAGGAGCTGCGCTCACGCCACACCAAGGAGCTCAGGGAGAGGAAGCAGCAGGACCTGGAGCTCATCGCCCTCAAGACGTGAGTGCCCAGGGCAGGGGTCAGGGGTCAGGGGTCCCTACAGGTCATGATGGATTTGAGGAATGACCGCTGTGTTGAGATTATTCAAGTTCAAATGTTGCACCTTAGAGAGGTCTTGACATGTGCTCGGCATCATAACAGAGGAATTGTAACTGTGTTGTTTTGTGTACATTTTAGGGCTGTCAAAATAACTGATTAATTTCAATTAATTAATTTGAGAAAAAATAACTGATTAAAACAATTAGTGCAGATTAATCGATTCCGTATGACCTTTGACCCCGAGCCGTTCTAGTCAGTAAAAATTAGACTGTAAAATGAAGGAGAGAGAAGAAAATGTGCTGCCTGGATCATTGATTGGAACATTTACTTTTAAAAAACGACCTGATGGTGTTGATAAAAAAATAAAGTGTTGAAAATAAAGTCCTCTGCAATGTCTGCAGCAAGGAATTTGCATATCACCAGAGTTCATCAACTCTATAGTCGCACATCAATGCAAAGAAATAAGTGTTGACATTAAGGGGAGTGTTAATTTATTTTCATTATGTCCCCTAGGTTATATCTGTGGCCTGAAATGCCTTGTATGTGAAAAAAAAACTTCTTCCCAAAGCACTTTTGAATTTATTTCCTCAGCATATTAGGTCATATCATAGATTATCATGGCAATTGTTTGAAAAGTGAAAATAATAATAAAAGAGTTTTTGAACTTTAATGTCACTAATGCTGATTATTCAATGATTCATTTGAATTTAAATATTTAAAATACTTTCACAGCAAAAATTATACATGCGATTAATTTAGATTAATTAATCACAGAGTATGTAATTAATTAGATTAATTTTTTTAATCGATTGACAGCCCTAGTACATTTCCTGTTCTGCTTGATCAGCTGATCAGATAAACCGCTGAAGAGAAGATTGTTTGTGTCCTGTGTATATATTTATCTGCTGTTTATATTTATATTTAAGGGCAGCCGTGGCCTACTGGTTAGCACTTCGGACTGGAGGGTTGCCGGTTCGAACCCCGACCAGTAAGCACGGCTGAAGTGCCCTTGAGCAAGGCACCTAACCCCTCACTGCTCCCCGAGCGCCACTGTTGATGCAGGCAGCTCACTGTGCCGGGATTAGTGTGTGCTTCACCTCACTGAGTGCACTGTGTACACTGTGTTCTGTGTCTGTTTCACTAATTCACGGATTGGGATAAATGCAGAGACCAAATTTCCCTCAGGGGATCAAAAGAGTATATATACTTATACTTATTTTTTCTGATGGAAACAGTTGGCAAAACGTGGGGCCTGTAATATGTGTGTGTGTGTGTGTGTGTGTGTGCGCGCTTGTGTGTGTGTGTGTGTGTGTATGTGTGTGTGCGGGCCTGTGCGTGCGTGCGTGCGTGTGTGCTTGTGTGTGTGTGTGTGTGTGTGTGCCGGCCTGTGTGTGCGTGCGTGCGTGTGTGTGTGTATCCTTGTCCTCCTCCAGCCGTGTGACTGAGCTGACAGACGAGCTGCAGACAGCTGGGGATAAGTTCCGTCTGGAGAAGGAGGGCCTACTGGACCGCCTCCATCGCCTTACATCTGAGTCCTCCTCCACCCGCCTGGAAAACCAGAGACTCAGGGTCAGCACTCACACTAACACCACCAGTCTTTACACTAGTTAGGTTACACACTAAAACTGCCAGTCTTTACACTAGTTAGGTTACACACTAAAACTGCCAGTCTTTACACTAGTTAGGTTACACACTAAAACTGCCAGTCTTTACACTTGTTAGGGTACACACATTAAGTGATTAATCTACTTTCATTACAGCACTCATACTAACACCACCAGTTTTTAAACTTGTTAGGTGAGATACACTAAGTTGATTAATCTACATTCATTACATCAGACACATCTAATATTTACACTTCCAGTCTATACTCCTGCTAGGTTTCCATATCAGTGGTGCCCACTGACTCACTAGCCAAAGGACAGCAGCTGCATGTTCTGCTGACCGATAATGATGAAGCTTAGTTTAGTGTTATCATGTGTTAGTTTAGTGTTTGAAATCATTTAGGCATGATATATAAGGATCTATATGTGGACCGTATTAAACGGTGTGCAATGCAGTTGTTTAGTTAAAACTCAAAACGGTGTGTGTGTGTGTGTGTGTGTGTGTGTGTGTGTGTGTATGTATGTATGTGTTCGTGTTTGTGTGCGTGTGTATGTGTTCGTGTGCGTGCGTGTTCAAACTCATGCTTGTAGACCACCCTCTCTGGGACGGAGGACAGGCTCAGTGCGTCGCAGTCCGAGCTCCAACAGCTGAAGAGCACCATCAGGGACTTTGAGAACCTAGTGGACGGCTACAAGACTCAGGTTGGACAACAGTGAACTAACCCTGGACAAGTGGTGCATAGTGCATAGCATTGCTGAACTGGTCCTTTCTTTGCCCCGTTTATAATATTTACATTCAAGAGACATTTAAGTTGTTAAACACAAAGATGGTATAGAGCAGAGGTTGTCAAATGGCCGACCGCGGTCCGCGAGTCCGGACCCTGACGTGATCCTATCCGGACCCGGACCATAATAGCCTAATTTAGATTTTCACGTAAGATTTCAAAGCTGCGCTAAATGTTTCGTTGGTAAGGATAACAGCATTTACTTCAGTAGCTTCATGAACCATCATTTCGCTTGCTGCTACTCAGCCAGTGAAATCTGTGCATTCTGATAGAGTCGAGTCAGTAAGGTAAAGTTACTATGGTGAAGAGACTCACTGATAGCCTGAAACGAGCGAGGAGAGGAGACGGCACGAGAAACAATCAGATGGATATCTAAGTTAGGCTACAGTACCGATAAGTAAGTTATTTTCAAATCTTTGAAAATAATAATAATAATAATAATAATATGATTGCTCAAAGAGGAGAAAGCTAGACAGCGAGAACAGAGCTTTATATATGCGGGCAATACCACGCAAAACTGTCACGTCCATAACGCCAACTAAATAGGTTACCATGGCATTGTGTTGGCGTTATGGATGTGTGACAGTTTTGCGTAGAATTGCCTTGGACCGACTCTTCTACATATTCTGAGACAGGCGATTTTTAAAAGCACCTCTACTAGACAAAGCATATATTTTGAGCAAGCATAGGGTTGGCAAGGCCTACCCATTCAACAGTGAACTGAGACCACTGAGAATATTTTATGATTTAAGAGGGCAATATGATTGATCCACCACAATCTAGTTAGGCCTACATCCATTCACTGCCCAACAATGTGATGTTCCTGGGTTTCCAGGATTTCGGGTCAACAAAAAATAAATAAATAAAATTAAACTTGCTGATTGATGGGTTAAAGAAACCAGCTGTGGAATATCCATCCTTGTCTCAGCTCAAATTTTATTTTAAGTTCATGTTAAGATCTTAAAAATAGCCAAGGCTACTCAGTTTTTCTCCCCAATATATGCATGTATGTATGTATGTATGTATGTATGTATGTATAGAGATATACATATATATAAATACTTATACACGCATGTTAAACATCATGATGCTCCGGACCTTTGCTTGAGGAAATTTTCCATAACTGGACCTCGCTGAAGGTTAATTGAATAACCCTGGTATAGAGCATGCAATGCATACATATGAAGATAATCTTCCTTAAGGAAATACAGACTTTGATGTTTTCCAAAAACCTTTACTAATTTTCACCATAAAAAATCTCCTCCTCTTTTCTTCCTCCTCCTCCTCTCCTCACCTCCTCCCTCTCCTCCTCCTCCCTCTCTTCCTTCTCTCCTCTGCTCCCTCTCGTCCTCCTCCTCTCCTGTCTTCCTCCCCTCTCCTCCTCCTCCTCCTCCTCAGGTGCAGAAGACGCGTGAGGAGTCGGAGGAGTATCAGGCGAGGCTGGAGGCGCGTGAGCGGGAGGTGCGGGGGTTGCGTGCGGAGGGCGAGCGGGAGGTGGAGGGGGTGCGGAGGCGCGTGCGGGAGCTGGAGCCCCTCGGGGAGGCGCTGCGGAGGAGCGAGGAGCAGCTGAAGGAGGCGCAAGAGCAGGAGGAGAGCCACCGCAGGAGGAGCGCAGAGCAGAGCGAAGCACTGAGGGAGATCAGACTCAAGGTATCACACACACACACACACACACACACACACACACACACACACACACAGGAGGAGCACAGAGCAGAGCGAAGCACTGAGGGAAATCACACACACACACACACACACACACACATACACACACACAGGAGGAACTCAGAGCACACTGGGTCACACACACACACTGGGTCTGTTCTAAACGGAAGACGGCTGCCTGCTGCCTCCCTCGCTACAAAAAGAGCTGTCTCACTAGACATGACTTTGGATTAAATGCATCTTTTAAAAATGAGCGTAACACTCAGGAATCTTTGGTTAAAGGACAATTCCGGTATTTAGCACTTTGAGTCCCTTTTCTGGTTTGTTTTGGATGAACTACAGTGGTGGACACCGAAATTTTGACGATTGGTCCTGTCTCGACCTTTCTGACTCGTTTTGAATCGCCTTTGACTACTCAGAGTGGCTGCCAACAGGCATACTGTAGGCTACTCAAACATGTCCTAAAACAACCCTTAACGTTCGTTTTCAAAACTGTGCAACTCACCAAGTGGTTATTGGTGTTTGTTGATGTTCCAAAACAAGTAGCATAGCGAAAAACAGTTTCTGTCGTGTTTTATTTGCCATTTTGTAAAATCCCATTGATTTCTTTTGGAAGACTCATTGCACGTTGATATTACTGCGCTACCGTCTATGCTTCAGGTTCAAATATTGAGCGATTGTGAGGTGTCTGAATATATAGTTCCACAATAGCAAATAAGACGGCTGAAAATCATACATTGCGCCGATATATTTGCTTTTAATAATCAACGAACACCACTAACCACTCGGTGAGTTGCACAGTTTTGAATTTTCGTTTAACACTACGGTATGACATAAGCAAAGGCCGAACGTTAAACTAAATTAGCTTACGTAAGCTAGCAGGCTAACAGTATAAATTAGGCAGCAGATATATCAGACCAGATGCTATTAATGGTTACAGCAATGGTATAATCAGATAGTAAGTAGTTTATTTCTCATCTCATCTAGAAATCTAAGCAAAAATATAGCTGCAAGCAGCAATGAGGGGGCCAAGCAGAGAGATCAGCAGGCCAGATTTGCCATGTAAGTCAATGCCGTTGCATCAGACATATAGCCTTAAGCAGTCACAGCAAGTTCCATGCCATACAACCCAAGATTGGCTGAGTTACAAGGTCAAGTTTCACATCAAAACATAACTGATTTTGTGGGGCTGAACCAGGGCTGAGTGTCGCCGCCCCCTCCCCCAGCCAGCCCACCGCCCCTGCCCATCCCACCCCCTCCCACCCTTGCACGCACACATTAGAATGAACTAGATGGAACTTGCTGTCATCAGTTTCACATCAAAAATAAAAGATTGACTGAGATATGATCACACTTGCTGTGATTTAAACACAGAGGTCAAAAATTGACGTCATAGGGTGTGTTGAACTCGGCTTGGCCCAAGGATTCCAATGATACCTCATTTTGCCATTCGAGTCAACAGGTCAAAAGTTACGTCCGTGAACACAAGTCCAACTTTGGCCTGTTGGTGGCGCTAGAGCGCTTGAGGTGCCGGCATGAAACTTGGTGAAATGAATTATTGGACTGTCCCCAATTAGTGTGCCAAATTGTATAACTTTTTACCAGACGGTTCTATGGGCTGCCATTGACTTCCATTGCAAAATAATGCGCATCAGCAACTACTGGCCAAAATGCATTTTTGTCAATTACGGAGCCCCCTAGAGGTCAAATGTCACCAAATTTCTTGAGCGTCCTCCCGATGTGGTCCGAGGTACTTGTACTAAGTTTGGTTTTGATACATGAAAGCGTTGCTGAGATATGAAATCACTTCCTGTTTGGCGGTTAGCCACAAATTTTATTGGCTGGTACAGGCCAAAGCTTCTGTCAATTGTTCCAGAAAGCAATGCACTCATCAGGCATGGTCTGAAGATTGTCTCTGCCAATTTTGGTGAGGAACAGATGAAATTTGTGAACTGCCAAAACTTTTTGTGTTTTGATTTAATTCAATATGGCGGCCGAATCAATTACGATGACATCACAAGTTGGTTTGGGTTGGCCTAAGGACCTTCAACAGTAGTAACAGACACCACTAATGGGTATTAATTCTAAGCACAACTGCTGCTACAGGCCAAAAGGCATGTTTCTTAATTACAGCCCCCCCCTAGAGGTCAAAGGTCACCAGATTTCTTGAGCGTCCCCCTGATTGGGTCCTGAGTCCATGGACTAAGTTTGGTTATGATAGATGAATGGGTTGCTGAGATATGAGCTCACTTCCTGTTTGGCGGCTTCGCCCAAGAAATTTCGAATGGCTGTTCTGCGAACGGTTTTAGTTCAAGACTAAAAGGAATAACTTTTGTGCGGCTTGGTCTGAAGAGCATGTGTGTTAAGTTTGGTGACGATCGGACAAAATTTGTGACCTGTGAAGTTTTAGTTTCACTTTCACTAAAATCCAATATGGCGGAAAATCCATCATGGCGGAAAATGACGTCATAGGGTGCGTTGAACTTCGGGCTTGGTCCAAGGATTCCAACGATACCTCATTTTTGAAAATCGGGTCAACAGGTCAGAAGTTACGTGGCGCGGAACGCAAGTCCAACTTTGGCCTGTTGGTGGCGCTAGAGCGCTCAAGGTGCCGGTATGAAACTTGGTGAAATTAATTATGGGACTATCCCTAATCAGTGTGCCAAATTTCACAACTTTTTACCAGACGGTTCTATGGGCTGCCATAGACTTCAATGGCAGAGGAAAGATGTTAAATAATAATAATAAGAAATCATAGAAACACAATGGGTGCAGCAATGCTTGGGCCCCAAATATAGCTGCAAAGCAGCAATGTGGGGTGAAAGTTCAGCAGGCCAGATTTGCCATGCAACTCAATGCCGTTGCATCAGACATATAGCCTTAAGCAGTCACAGCAAGTTCCATGCCATACAACCCAAGATTGGCTGGGTTACAAGGTCAAGTTTCACATCAAAACATAACTGATTTTGTGGGGCTGAACCAGGGCTGAGTGTCGCCGCCACCTCCCCAGCCCAGCCCCCCAAGAACCGAACCGCCCATCCCACCGTCCCACCCTTGCCACACATTAGAATGAACTAGATGTAACCCGTCTCAGTTTGACATCAAAATAAAAATTTTAGAATTAACTGGATGGAACTTCAAGAATTCATCAGTTTGAACATCAAAAAATAAAAGATCTCATTTTGATTGCTGTCAAAATAAAATCGGAACACAAGTCCAACTTTGGCCCCATAGGAGGTCAAAGGTCACCAAATTATTGGACTGTCCCAATCATCAGGATGAACCAGACGGTTCTATGGGCTGGCCATTGACCTGCATTGCAAAAGAATAATCAGCAACTACTGGCCAAAATACATTTTTGCCAATTACAGAGCCCATAGAGGTCAAAGGTCACCAAATTTCTTGAGCGTCCTCCTGGTGGGTCCTGAGGACCATGTACTAAGTTTGTTTTTGATACATGAAAGCGTTGCTGAGATATGAAATCACTTCCTGTTTTGGCTTTCAGAAATAATTCGATTGGCTGGTTACAGGTTAACGCTTCTGTCAATTGTTCCAGAAAAAATACACTGATAAGGCATGGTCTGTAGATGGTCTCTGCCAATTTTGGTGAGGATCAGCTGAAATTTGTGACTTGCAAAAACTTATTCATGTTTTTGATTAAATCCAATATGGCAGCCAAATAAATTTATGTTACATCACAAGTTGTCTTCTGTTGACCTAAGGACCTTCCACAGTATTGTCAGACACCACTAGTGGGTTTTAATTCTAAGCACAACTGCTGCTACAGGCCAAAAGGCATTTTTCTAATTACAGCGCCCTAGAGGTCAAAGGTCACCAGATTTTTTTTGAGTGCCCCTGATTGGGTCCTAAGTCCATGGACTAAGATTTGTTATGATAGATGAATGGGTTGCTGAGATATGAGCTCACTTCCTGTTTGGCAGCTTCGCCCGATATTTTCGATTGGCTGTTACAGACAAAGCGGTTTTAGTTCGAAGGCGAAAAAATCGATAACTTTTTGTCGCGGCTTGGTCTGAAGATGTTATGTGCTCAAGTTTGGTGAAAATCGGACAAAATATGTGACCTGTGAAACTTTAAAGGTTTTTCAAAAAATCCAAAATGGCGGAAAATCCATCATGGCGGAAATTGACGTCATAGGGTGCGTTGAACTCGGCTTGGTCCAAGGATTCCAACGATACCTGATTTTTGACAATCGGGTCAACAGGTCAAAAGTTACGTCGCGTGAGCATAAGTCAACTTTGACCTGTTGGTGGCGCTAAAGCGCTCAAGGTGCCGGCTTAAAACTTGGTGAAATTAATCAATGGACTGTCCCCAATCAGTGTGCCAAATTTCACAACTTTTCACCAGGCGGTTCTATGGGCTGCCATAGACTTCAATGGCAGAGGAAATAATGTTAAAAACATAATAATAAGAAATAATAGAACAAATAGAAAACAATGGGTGCCTTGGCTTCACTGCTTTGGCCCCAAATATAGCTGCAAGCAGCAATGTGGGGGCCAAGCAGGCAGTTCAGCAGTCCAGCAGTCCAGATTTGGCATGAAACTCAATGCCATGGCATCAGGCATATAGCATTAAGCAGTCACAGCAAGTTCCATGTCAAACAACCCAAGATTGGCTGAGTTACAAGGTCAGTTTCACATCAAAACATAACTGATTTTGTGGGGGCTGAACCAGGGCTGAGTGTCGCCGCCCCCTCACCCAGCCAACCCACCTGCCCTCCCACCAGCCCTGCCCGTCCCACCCTAAGATGGAACCCTTGTTGCATGCAAAAATAAGAATGACTGAGATGGAACTCGCTGTCATCAGTTTACATCAAAATAAAAGATCATTGAGATATGATCATGCTTGCTGTAATTTCCAAATACCCCATAGAGGTCAAAAGTTCACCAACTTATTTGTGCATCACTGGAGAGTGTGCCAAATTGTATAAACCAGGCGGTTCTAAGGGCTGCCATTGACCTCCATTGCAAAATAAGAATGCAGCAACTACAGGCCAAAATACATTTTTGCTAATTACAGAGCCCCCTAGAGGTCAAAGGTCACCAAATTTCTTGGTGTCCTCGATGTGGTCAGTACTTGTACTAAGTTTGGTTTTGATACATGAAAGCGTTGCTGAGATGAAATCACTTCCTGTTTGGGCAGCCTAAAATTTTATTAGCTGGTACAGGCCAAGCTTCTATCCAGGCATTTCCCAGAAAGCAATGCACTCATCAGGCGTGCGGTATCTGCCAATTTGGTGAGGAACAGATGAGTGGAGCTGCCAAAACTTTTGTCATTTTGATTTAATTCAATATGGCGGCCGAATCAATTCACGATGACATCACAAGTTGGCTTAGGTTGGCCTAAGGACCTTCAACAGTAGTAGGTACACTAATCCATTTTAATTCTAAGCACAACAGCAGCTGAGCCAAATGCATTTTAAAAGCTGAGAATTACAGTCGCCCTAGAGGTCAAGGTCACCAGATTTTTTTGAGTGCCCTACTGATTGGGTTATAAGTCCATGTACTAAGATTTGTTACTTGACAGATGAGGGTTGCTGAGATGTAGGCTCACTTCCTGTTTGGCTTACGCCCATATTTAGTTGGCTGTTACAGACAAGCGGTTTTGAATTCGAAGATGAAAATCGATAACTTTTGAAGTGGCTTGGTCTGAAGATGTTATGTGCTAAGTTTAAACGAAAATGGGACAAACTATGTGGCGTGAAACTTTTAAAGGTTTTTGAAAAAATCCCAATGGCGGAAAATCCATCATGGCGGAAATTGACGTCATAGGGTGCGTTGAACTCAGCTTGGTCAAGTTCCAGCGATACCACATTTTTGGCAATCGGGCATCACGGGTCAAAAGTTACGTCGCGTGAAGCGCTTAAAGTCAAATTGACCTGTTGGTGGCTAAATGGAGGTGCGGCTTGAAGCTTGGTGGGAAATGGGTGTGGACTGTCCCCAATCAGTGTGCCAGTACAACTTTTCACCAGTGGTTCTATGGGCTTACCATAGACTTCAATGGCAGAGGAAAGATGTTAAATAATAATAATAAGAAATCCTTAGAAACACAATGGGTGCCTTTAGCGAAACCGCTCTTGGCCCCAAATATAGCTGCAAGCAGCAGTAGTAGCAGAACCAAGCGAAGCTGGATCCAACAGAGCCAGATTTGCCATCTATGCCGTTGCATCAGGCTATATAGCCTTAAGCAGTCACAGCAAGTTCCATGCCATACAACCCAAGATTGGCTGGGTTACAAGGTCAAGTTTCACATCAAAACATAACTGATTTTGTGGGGCTGAACCAGGGCTGAGTCTTCGCCCGCCCCCTCAGCCAGCCCACCGCCCACTTAGCCGCCCTGCCGTCCCACCCTGCCGACTCTTGCACTCAAGCTTTAGAATTAACTGGATTCGCTGTCATCGGTTGACATCAAAATAAAGTCGATTGATTGCTGTGATTTCAATGCCCCCATAGGGGTCAAAGGTCACCGATTATTTGTGCATCATCAGGATGAACAGGCGGTTTCCCATGGAACAGCATTGACCTGCATGCAGAATAATGCAGCAACTACAGACTAAAATACATTTTTGCCAATTACAGGAGCCCATAGGGTCAAAGGTCACCAAATTTCTTGAGCGTCACTCCTGGTTGGTCCCTGAGGACCATGTACTAAGTTTGGTTTTGATACATGAAAGCGTTGCTGAGATATGAGCTCACTTCCTGTTGGCGGCAAATTTGATTGGCTGTTACAGTGAGCGGCTTCTGTCAATTGTTCAGAAAAAATACACTGATAAGGCATGGTCTGAAGGTGGGTCTCTACTAATTTTGGTGAGGATCAGCTGAAATTTGTGACTTGTGAATGCTTATTCATGTTTTTGATTAAAATCCAATATGGCAGTCAAATAAATTTATGTTAATGTCACAAAGTTGTCTTCTGTTGACCCTAAGGACCTTCCACAGTATTGTCAGACACACCACTAGTCCATTTTAATTCTAAGCACAAAGCAGCTACAGGCCAAAATGCATTTTAAGCTAATTACGAGTCGCCCTAGAGGTCAAAAGGTCACCAGATTTTTTGGAGTGCCCTACTGATTGGGTTATAAGTCCATGTACTAAGATTTGTTATGACAGATGAAAGGGTTGCTGAGATATAGGCTCACTTCCCTGTTTGGCGGCTTCGCCCGCATATTTAAATTTGGCTGTTACAGACAAAACGGTTTTAGTTCGAAGATGAAAATCGATAACTTTTGGTCGGCTTGGTCTGAAGATGTTATGTGCTAAGTTTATTGAAAATCGGACAAACTATGTGAGGCGTGAAACTTTTTAAAGGTTTTTGAAAAAATCCAAAATGGCGGAAAATCCATCATGGCGGAAATTGACGTCATAGGGTGCGTTGAACTCGGCTTGGTCCAAGGATTCCAACGATACCACACCGGGCATCGGGCATCACCGGGTCAAAAGCGCATGCGTGAACGCGCCGCCCAAATTGACCTGTTGGGTGGCTTAGAGCTGGAGGTGCCGGCTTGAAGCTTGGTGAAATGAATTGTGGACTGTCCCAATCCAGTGCGCCAAATTTCACAACTTTTCACCAGTCGGTTCTATGGGCTGCCATAGACTTCAATGGCGAAGGCGTAATAATAATAGGAAGAAAAAAAACATAGAATCACTATGGTTTGCCCTGCAGCCGCTGCTTGGCCCCTAATAATAAGAACAAATAGAAAAACAATGGGTGCCTTCAAGATCACTGCTTGGCCCCCAAATATAGCTGCAAGCAGCAATGTGGGGGCCAAGCAGGCAGTTCAGCAGTCCAGCAGTCCAGATTTGGCATGAAACTCAATGCCATGGCATCAGGCATATAGCATTAAGCAGTCACAGCAAGTTCCATGTCAAACAACCCAAGATTGGCTGAGTTACAAGGTCAAGTTTCACATCAAAACATAACTGATTTTGTGGGGGCTGAACCAGGGCTGAGTGTCGCCGCCCCTCACCCAGCCAACCCACCTCCGCCAATCGCCCCTGCCGTCCCACCCGCCCCCCCTTGCTTACGCATTAGAATGAACTGGATGGAACTGCGGCTGTCATCAGTTTCACATCAAAAATAAAAGATCGATTGAGATATGATCATGCTTGCCTTAATTTCAATGCCCCCATAGAGGTCAAAGTTCACCAACTTATTTGTGCATCATCAGGATGAACCCAGACGGTTCTAAGGGCTGCCATTGACCTCCATTGCAGAAGAATGCAGCAACTACAGGCCAAAATACATTTTTGCTAATTACAGAGCCCCTAGAGGTCAAAGGTCACCAAATTTCTTGGAGTGTCCTACTGATGGGGTTATATGTTGCTGAGATATGAGCTCACTTCCTGTTTGGCGGCATACATATTTCCGATTAACATTACAGGCGAGCGGTTTGAGTTCAGGAAGCGAATAACTTGTGTGAGGCTTGGTCTGAAGATCAATTGTGTCAGATTTGGTGTTGATCGGACAACATTTGTGACCTTTGAAGACTTTTTAGTGTTTTGATAAAATCAAAATGGCGGAAAAATCCATCATGGCATGGCATTGGCGTCATAGGGTCGCTTGAATTCGGCTTGGTCAAGGATTCTAACAATACCTAATTTTTTGAAAATGGGGATCAACGGATCAAAGTTACGTGCATGAGCGCACATCCAACTTTGGCCTGTTGGTGCTTAAACTCAAGGTGTCAGGTATGAAACTTGGTGAAATTAATCATGAGACTGTCCCCAATCAGTGTGCCAAAATTCAGAACTTTTCACCAGACGGTTCTATGGGCTGCCAGTGACTTCAATGACGGAAGCGTAATAATAATAATAATAAATATAGCTGCAAGCAGCAATGAGGGGCCAAGCAGTGAAATCAGCAGGCCAGATTTGCCATGTAAGTCAATGCCGTTGCATCAGACATATAGCCTTAAGCAGTCACAGCAAAGTTCCATGCCATACAACCCAAGATTGGCTGAGTTACAAGGTCAAGTTTCACATCAAAACATAACTGATTTTGTGGGGGCTGAACCAGGGCTGAGTGTCGCCGCCCCCCCCTCCCAGCCCAGCCCGCATAGCAGCCTCTGCCCATCCACCCGTCCCACCCTTGCGCACACATTAGAATGAACTAGATGGAACTTGCTGTCATCAGTTTCACATCAAAAATAAAAAATTGACTGAGATATGATCACACTTGCTGTGATTTAAACATAGAGGTCAAGAATTGGATCATAGGGGTGTGTTGAACTTCGGCTTGGCCCAAGGATTCCAATGATACCTCATTTTGCCATTGGTCAACAGGTCAAAAGTTCGATCCATTGAACACAAGTCCAACTTTGGCCTGTTGGTGGCTGAAAGCTTAGAGTGCTTGACATGAAACTTGGTGAAATGAATTATTGGACTGTCCCCAATTAGTGTGCAAAATTGTATAACTTTTACCAGGCGGTTCTATGGGCTGCCATTGACTTCCATTGCAAAATAATGCATCAGCAACTACTGGCCAAAATGCATTTATGTCAATTACGGTGCCCCCTAGAGGTAAATGTCACCAAATTTCTTGAGCGTCCTCGATGGGGTCTGAGGTACATGTACTAAATTTGGTTTTGATACATGAAAGCATTGCTGAGATATGAAATCACTTCCTGTTTGGCGGCTTAAGCAAAATTCTCGATTGGCTGGTACAGGTCAATGCTTCTGTCAATTGTTCCAGAAAGCAATGCACTCATCAGGCATGGTCTGTAGATGGTCTCTGCCAATTTTGGTGAGGACAGATGAAATTTGTGACCTGCAAAACTTTTTGTGTTTTTGATTTAATCCAATATGGCAGCCGAATCAATTACGCGATGACATCACAAGTTGGCTTGGGGTTGGCCTAAGGACCTTCAACAGTAGTAACAGACACCACTAATGGGTATTAATTCTAAGCACAACTGCTGCTACAGGCCAAAAGGCATGTTTCTTAATTACAGCCCCCTAGAGGTCAAAGGTCACCAGATTTCTTGAGCGTCCCCTGATTGGGTCCTGAGTCCATGGACTAAGTTTGGTTATGATAGATGAATGGGTTGCTGAGATATGAGCTCACTTCCTGTTTGAAGCCACAAGCAAATTTCGAATGGCTGTTCTTCAGCGAGCGGTTTTAGTTCAAGACGAAAAGGAATAACTTTGTGCGGCTTGGTCTGAAGAGCATGTGTGTTAAGTTTGGTGACGATCGGACAAAATTTGTGACCTGTGAAGTTTTAGTTTCACTTTCACTAAAATCAATATGGCGGAAAATCCATCATGGCGGAAAATGACGTCATAGGGTGCGTTGAACTCAGCTTGGTCCAAGGATTCCAACAATACCTCATTTTTTGAAAATTGGATCAACGGATCAAAAGTTACGCGGCGCGTGAACGCCGCGTCCAACTTTTCAAGCCTGTTGGTGGCGCTAGAGCCCTCAAGGTGCCGGTATGAAACTTGGTGAAATTAATCATGGGACTGTCCCCAAATCAGTTTGCCAAATTCATGGCTTTTCACCAGGCGGTTCTATGTTAAATAATAACAATAGTAAGAAACTTCAATGGGGCGCTGCTTGGCCCCAATAATAATAATAGAAATAAATATAAATATAGCTGCAAGCAGCAATGGGGGGCCAAGCAGTGAAATCAACAGGCCAGATTTGCCATGTAAGTCAATGCCGTTTGCATCAGACATATAGCCTTAAGCAGTCACAGCAAGTTCCATGCCATACAACCAAAGATTGGCTGAGTTACAAGGTCAAGTTTCACCTCAAAACATAACTGATTTTGTGGGGCTGAACCAGGGCTGAGTGTCGCCCGCCCCTTCCCCCCAGCCAGCCCACCGCCAAGAAGCCTCTGCCCATCCCACCCCGTCCCACCCTTGCGCACACATTAGAATGAACTAGATGGAACTTGCTGTCATCAGTTTCACATCAAAAATAAAAATTGACTGAGATATGATCACACTTGCTGTGATTTAAACATAGAAGGTCAAGAATTGGCGTCATGGGGGTGTGTTGAACTTCGGCTTGGCCCAAGGATTCCAATGATACCTCATTTTGCCATTCGGGTCAACAGGTCAAAAAGTTTCGTCCGTAAACACAAGTCCAACTTTGGCCTGTTGGTGCGCTAGAGCTTGAGGTGCCGCATGAAACTTGGTGAAATGAATTATTGGACTGTCCCCAATTAGTGTGCAAAATTGTATAACTTTTACCAGGCGGTTCTATGGGCTGCCATTGACTTCCATTGCAAAATAATGCGCATCAGCAACTACTGGCCAAAATGCATTTTGTCAATTACGGAGCCCCTAGAGGTAAAATGTCACCAAATTTCTTGGCGTCCTCCGATGTGGTCTGAGTTACATGTACTAAATTTGGTTTTGATACATGAAAGTGTTGCTGAGATAAGGAAATCACTTCCTGTTTGGCTTAGCGCAAATTTTGATTGGCTGGGACAGGCCAAAGCTTCTGTCAATTGTTCCAGAAAGCAATGCACTCATCAGACATGGTCTGTAGATGGTCTCTGCCAATTTTGGTGAGGGACAGATGAAATTTGTGACCTGCCAAAAGTTTTGTGTTTTGATTAAATCCAATATGGCGGCGAATCAATTCGATGACATCACAAGTTGGCTTGGGTGACCTAAGGACCTTCAACAGTAGTACCAGACACCACTAATGGGTTTTAATTCTAAGCACAACTGCTGCTACAGGCCAAAAGGCATGTTTCTTAATTACAGCGCCCCCCTAGAGGTCAAAGGTCACCAGATTTCTTGAGCGTCCCCCTGATTGGGTCCTGAGTCCATGGACTAAGTTTAGTTATGATAGATGAATGGGTTGCTGAGATATGAGCTCACTTCCTGTTTGGCAGCAACCGCGCAAATTTGATTAGCTGTTTACGGGTCGAACGGTTTGAGTTCGAAGGCTAAAAGGAATAACTTTTTTGTGCGGCTTGGTCTGAAGAGCATATGTGTTAAGTTTGGTGACGATCGGACAAAATTTGTGACCTGTGAAGTTTTAGTTTCACTTTCACTAAAATCAATATGGCGGAAAATCCATCATGGCGGAAAATGACGTCATAGGGTGCGTTACTTTCGGCTTGGTCAAGGATTCCAACGATACCTGATTTTTGACAATCGGGTCAACAGGTCAGAAGTTACGTCGCGTGAGCGCAAGTCCAACTTTGGCCTGTTGGTGGCTAAAGCTCAAGGTGCCGTATAAAACTTGGTGAAATTAATCAATCTACTATCCCCAATCAGTGTGCCAAATTTCACAACTTTTTACCAGACGGTTCTATGGGCTGCCATAGACTTCAATGGCAGAGGAAAGATGTTAAATAATAATAATAAGAAATCATAGAAACACAATGGGTGCCTTCGCAGCTTCGCTGCTTGGCCCCCAATAAGAAAAGATAGAAACACAATGGGTGCCTTCGCTGCTTGGCCCCCAATAATGTCACACAAATTACATTTTCAACAGATTCAGCAGCCAATACCGATGTCTTCCGCCATGTTTGTTTACTTTTCACAGCTGTTTCAGATGTTGCCGCAAGGGATTATGGGTAGGAGGGAGGATGAAGCGTGCATCGATGCTGCCTCCAAAAATGACCGTTATTCGAGAAATCTAAGATATCTTAGAAGGCAGCGAAATTTCAGTTTCGAACCACACTTGCTGCCTCGCTCCCCAGTTAGATATCTTAAAAGGCTGCAGTTTTACCCATTTCGAACAGACCCAGTCTCTCTCTCTCTAACACACACACACACACACACTTACATGTCACACACATCAGGAGTGCAAAGCAGAAAAAAGCTCTGGGGGAGATCAGACTCAAGGTATTTTACACACACACACACTCTCTCTCTCTCTCTTTCTCTCACACCTATATGCACACACACTAATAGGTGATGTCAGAGCAGACCCTGGGGAGAGCCAAGATTAAAGGCATCAAACACACACGCACGTCACTGAGGTCACTCACAGTCTCACTGAAACACACACGTGGTCACACGTTGTCTGTGTGTGACACACACACCTGTGTGGACAGGTAGAACAGCATAGAGATGACAGTGCAGACCCTGGGGAGAGCTAAGATTCTCACACACACACACACACACACACGTGGTCACACGTTGTCTGTGTGTGACACACACACACCTGTGTACAGGTGGAGCAGCATAGAGATGACAGTGCAGACCACACACACGAGGTCACACGTTGTCTGTGTGTGACACACACACCTGTGTGGACAGGTAGAACAGCATAGAGATGACAGTGCAGACCCTGGGGAGAGCTAAGATTCTCGCACACACACACACACACACGTGGTCACACGTTGTCTGTGTGTGACACACACACACCTGTGTACAGGTGGAGCAGCATAGAGATGACAGTGCAGACCACACACACGTGGTCACACGTTGTCTGTGTGTGACACACACACCTGTGTGGACAGGTGGAGCAGCAGAGCGGCCGCATAGAGACGCTGCAGGAGAAGAACCTGCTGCTGCTGGAGGAGAACAAACACCTGAGGCGCTCTGTGGACACTATGGACAGGTCAGTCCGCACCACTGAACACACACGCACACACACAAGCTAGCACACGCTCTCACACACACACACACACACACACACGCACACACACACACAAGCTAGCACACGCTCACACACACACACACACACACACACACACACACACACACACACGCACACACACAAGCTAGCACACGCTCTCACACACACACACGCTAGGGGGGTAGGTAGTAAAGGCGATATGCTGCAAAAAAATAATTCAAAAGCATTTCATTATGCAAACTTTTCTTTCTTCTTTTGATACACAATTGTCTATCAACTTGCGTCACTTGCAAGTGTAAATCCTGTGTATCATGTTAATCCAAGAGCTAAGTGATAGCAATTATTTTCATAGACTAGGCCTATACAATGGATATGTGCTTGTTAAGGGACCTGTCACAAAGAGGATGCTTTGCCATCACGTGTGTGTGAGTAACGAGAGGGAGAGAAAGAGGTGCATCGCGTGATGGCAAAGTGTTAGGTTGAATAGTTTAACAAAACCGTTTAAAAATAGTTCTTAAGCTATTTAAGTATGCAATTTGTGTCTATGTGTAGGCTACAAGCTACACTTTTGAGAGCCTAAAGCTCAGGGCCTCTAATTTAGTTCAGGTCGGATTCATTTGGCCCCTGGGTGCATATTGTCTTTTCTGACAGTCCGTTAGCTATCGTGATAATTTAGGACTTGTCTGTACTATATCGCCCGTGGTGTCCGTTATTCACAATTAACTTAGCGGTGAGGAGGCAGAGAACTCCCAACACGCAGCACCCGAAGTTTGTAGGCTAACTAGTAAACAGCATCAGTAATGTGCATCAATCGGAATTAAGCTAAATGAAGGAAGTGGGTGCTTTTACTTATTGATCGGATCAAAGAGACAATAGCTTACAAAGTGGTGTTTTTGTAACTTCAGTGTAGATTGTGATTCATTGCAATTTCAGCAATCTAGGCTACCTTCCTTACCTCCGTAGGCTACAGCTGAAGCCCAGTCTGTCTCAGTGAGAATCCTAAACGTTGTTCGTGTTCATTTCCTTGATTCTGATTGGCTGCATTCGTATAACTAACAAATCAGACGGTAGTAAGTAGGGACAATGCTCTTGACCACAGAGTAGCAAATGCAGGGAGTGAGAGGACGCTTTAAAGACAAAGTAGCGTGTTTCGCTTCTTTATCCATTTCAATATCGGCTTATCGATTGGAAAAATGACCGATAACCAATTATTATAAAAATGCTAAATATCGGCCCTAATAATCGGCCAGGCCGATAATTGCTATTGAAGGTAAGGAAGGTAGCCTACATTGCTGAAGTTGCAATGAATCACAATCATCTACAGTGAAGTTACAAATTCACCACTTTGTAAGCTATTGTCTCTTTGATCCGGATCAATAAGTAAAGCACCCACTTCCTTCATTTAGCTTAATTTCGATTGATGCGTTACTGTTTTACTAGTTAGCCTACAAACTTCGGGTGCTGCGCGGTCGAGGAGTTCTCTGCCTCCGCCTCGTTAGTTAATTGTGAATAACGGACACCACGGCCGGACATAGTACAGAGACAAGTCCTAAATTATGCGATAGCAAATGTCAAAAGTCTAATTGCTCCTTTTTGAAACGGACTGTCAGAAAAGACAACATGCACCCAGGGCCAGCCGTAATTTAATCCGACCTGAACTAAATCAGCGTCTTGAGCTTTAGGCTCTCAAAAAGTGTAGCTTGTAGTCTACACATGGACACAAGTTGCATACTTAAATAGCCTAAGAACTATTTTAAAACTGTTTTGTTAAACTATTCAACCGTAACACTTGCCCTCACGCATGCACCTCTTCCTCTCCCTCTCTCGTGCACTCACACACACGATGGCAAAGCATCCTCTTGGTGACAGGTCCCTTTAACAAGCACTTATCCATTGTGTAGGCCTAGTCTATGAAAAATAATTGCTATCACTTAGCTCTTGGATTAACATGATACACAGGATTTACACTTGCAAGTACCGGTAATGCAAGTTGATACACAATTGTGTATCAAAAGAAGAAAGAAAAGTTTGCATAATTAAATGCTTTTGAATTAATTTTTTGCAGCATATCGCCTTTACTACCTACCCCCCCGTTTTGACAACTGACATATCGGTTTTACATATCGGTTATCGGCCTCCTGTTTTGGTAATAATTGATATCGGTATCGGCCCTGAAAAAACCATATCGGTCGATCCCTAATGGCAATAGCAATAGCACAAGCAGGATTCACACGCATTCGTGGCCGGTCTAGCTCAATTTGAGGGGGCGTCATATGGATGTCATTGCGAATGATTAAAATGCAGAGGTGCACAGTCAATAAAACAAAACAAAAAAATAACAGAAAGTAGCTGTGCCAGTCATTTTGAAAAGTTTTTGTTTGGATCAAAGTAGCTGCACCAATCGTAAGTTGTTCAGGTTCACCGTTGGGTCATTACTTATGATTAAATAGCCTTATATCACTTATATTGGAGCTCCCTCGATAAAATCACTTTGTATTACTTTCGCACATGCTTATCGTGGTGTTTGACCACTGGATTAGCCTACCTGCTTTCTAGAAAAACACAAGCGAAGGAATTGTAAGCAGTGGGCCATGAAGATGCTTGCTTTAGATTCAGGATACAGACAGTTGTATAATCTATGTTTTAGCCACTTTCTAACAACTACTTTGAATTAGCGAAGCGATGACTCGTGGTTTTAATGTCTTTCGCATGGTGATGCATAAGTACCAGCAAACAGTTTTCCTTCATGTATGATGGTAATATAAAGAGTGTGTGTGTTCATGTGTGCGTGTGTGTGTGTGCTGACAGGCGCCTGCAGGAGGCCAACAGGCAGAGTGGGGAGCTGCTGGAGACGCTGTCCAAGCGTGACGAGAGGGTGAGGAGCTCACAGCAGGAATCTGGAGGAGAAGAGAATGGGAAGACGAGCTCCTCTGCAGGCTGGAGGAGAAGCGGGGGAGAGCACAGACAGGGTGAGATCGCAGCGCCACATACTGTACACCACACACACATACTGTACACACACACATACCAGCAGCGCACGCCTTTACACCGCGCATGCTAACGATCTGTCTATTGTGCTGTCCGTCCATCATTCTGTTGGTGTGTGGTGATGAGCAGGTTGAGCAGAGCCTGGACCGTGCGTTGACCAAAGAGCGGACGGTGCAGGCCAAAGCCCTGGACCTGGAGACCCAGCTGAACGTGGCCAAGTCTGAGATGAACCAGCTACGCCGCTGCAAGGACGAGGTGACTGAACTCAACACAACACAACCACAATACAACCACAACGCAACCAAAATACAACCACAACACAACACAACCTCACCACAACCACAACACAACCTCACCACAGCCACAACACAACCTCACCACAACCACAACACAACCTCACCACAACCACAACACAGCCACATCCACCTAACCCTTCCTTCCTTCACCTAACCTCATCCATCCTGGCTGAATGAATGAATGGTCCTTGATCCACCACTTCCTTCCCTTTTCTATCCACCTCCTTCCATCTTTCTGTTTGTTCCATTTCATTTCTTCTTTCACTCCTCCTCTTCTTCCTCCTTCCTCCTTCCTCCTCCTTCCTTCCTCCTCCTCCTCCTCCTCTCCTTCCTCCTTTCCTCCTCCTCCTCCTTCTCCTTTCCTCCTCTCCTCCTTTCCTCCTCCTCCTCCTCCTCCCTCCTCCTCCCTCTCCTCCACCTCCTCCCTCCCTCCACCTCTCCTCACCTCCTCTCCTCCTCTCCTCCTCCTCCTCCTTCTCCTCCTCTTCCGGCAATAAATAAATAATGTTTAATGGGCAATGTGTATAAATAAATAAAAATAAATAAAAATAGATTAATAAATAATAAATATTAATGTTATGTAAAATATTAAATAAATAAATAATGCATCATTTGTAATAAATGTCATCATTTGTAAAATAAATAAATATTAAATAAATGTAAAATAATAATAATATATTAATATATAAATAAATAAATATTAAATATTTTATGTGTAAATAAATAATAATAAATAAATAAAATAAATTTTATGTAAAATAATAAAAATAAATTAAAAATAATAAATATGTAAAATATTAAAATAAATAAATAATAATAAACAATGGCATAATAATAAATAATATTAAATAAATAAATAATAAAAATAAATAATAAATAATGTGTTTGTCATTTAAAATAAATAAATAATAAAATATTTTATTAGACAAGCAAATAAAATGTAAAGTAAAATAAATAATAAATTAATAAATATGTATGTAAATGTTTAATAATAAAGTAAATGTAAAATAAATAAATGAAATATGTTTTGTAATAAATATGCATCATTTTGTCATCATGGCATGTAAATATGTCATCATGTAAATGTGTAAATAATTGTAATAAATGTCGTAAGCCAAAATAATGTCATGAGTACTTATTAATAATGTCATGTTTGTAAAAATAAAATAAATAATAAGTAAATATTATTAGTAAGTAAATGTATTAATGTTGTGTAAATGTAAAATATTAAAAATAAATGACATAGTATGTAAATAATAAATGTTGTGTAAATAAAATAATAAATAAATAAATAAATAAATAATAAAATAAATAAAATATGTATCATGTCATGTAAATGTGCTAATGTGTGTGTGTGTGCATTAATGTGTGGGCAAGTAAATAATATTAAATGTTTAAATAGTAAATAAAATAAATAAGTAAAATAATAAAATAGGTGTAAATAATAATAATAAATATTGTGTGTAAGTAAATAATAAATAAATAAATGGTATTAATAAATGTGCATCATTTTAATAAAAATAATGTAAATATTAATATTAAATGTAATGTAAATAATAATAAATAATGTGTTAATAATAATGTAAATAAATAATAAAATAAATAAATAAAAATAAGTGTAAATAAATGTTTGTAAATAATAAATATTAAATGTAAATATTGTAATAAATATTAAATGTTTTAATAGGCAAGTAAATAAAAAATAAATAAATAAAAATAAATATGTCATGTGTGTGTGTAAATGTTTTGTGTAAGTAAATAATGTCATCATCATCATCATTTGTAATGTGTCGTAAAATGAACATTAAAATAATGTGTGTAAGTAATGTGTGTAAATAGTAAGTAAAGTTGTAAATAAATGTCATCAATAAAATAAATAATAAATAAACCGTCATGTCATCATCATCATCATCATCATCATCATGGAGTGTAAATAATGCCATCATCATCATCGTACAATGTAAATGTCATCGTTGTCATCATAATAAATAAAATATTAATGTTTTGTAATAAAATATGTTTCCAATAGGCAGATAAAAATATGCATCGTAAATGCATCATCATCGTGTAAATAATAAATAAATGTGATAATAAATAAAATAAATAAATAAATAAATGGTACAATAGTAAATGTTATCATCGTAGCATGTCATCATGTAAATGTTGTCGCGTAAATAAATAATGCATGTCATGCATCATTTAATAATAATGTTTTGTCATCATAATAATAAATAAATAAATGGCTATGTCATAAATAAATAATGTCATCATTTGTCATCATGGCGGCAGATTATGGATATGTCATCCGGGTGAACATTGCCCGTATCGATATGTAAACCAAATGTCGTATGTCGAACTGTCGGCAAATAAATAATAAATATCATCATCATCATCGTCATAAATGTCATCATGTAAATGTTGTAATACCGTATAAATGCATGGCACAATGTGGCTCATGTATGAATAGCTGCATGTAAATAATAAAATGTTAATAAATCATAAACCATCGTATAGTGTCGCCGGATGTTTATGTCATCGGGGTGGGAACATATGTCGGTATGTAAACCATGTCATAATAAATGGTGCAATAAAAGCAATAAATATAAATAAATGTCATCATCATCGTCGTAGTAATATAAATAAATATGTCATCATCATCATCGTACAATATATGCTCTCCATCATTTGCAATAAAATAAATGTATAGTAAATGTTTGCATGTAAATGTCATCATCATCTTTAATAATAAATAATAAATAATAAATATCATGTCATCAAAATAATAAATAATGTAAATATCATGTTTATTAAATGGTGTAAATAATAATCAATAATATGTTTAATGAGCAATGTGTCTCATCAATGTCATCATCATCATGTAAAATGTTTAATATTTTATGTAAATAATGCATCATGTCATCATCATCATCATTTATGTAATAAATATGCATCGTGTAAAATAATGGCATGTAATATATGTGTCGTAATGCCATCATGTCGCGTCGTAATAAATATTTGATAATGGGCAAGTAAATATTAAAATAAATAAATAAATAAATAATGAGTGTAAATAATAAATAATGTTTTTGAACTTGTCCAATAAATAATAAAAAGAAATAGCCAAATAAATGTCATCGTTTATGTATTAAATGTCATCATTTGTAAATAATAAGCATGTAAATAAATGTTTTATGTGTCATGTTTTAATAAATAATAAATGTAAATGTGTGTGACATGAACATATGTGTTTTAAATAAAATAAATGTAAAATGAACATTAATAATAAATGTCATCATTTTTAGTAAAAATAATAAATATTAATGTTTTTATTAATAATAATAAATAAATATTAAAAGTAAATAAATGCATCATTGTGTAATGTAAAATGTTTTTAGTAAATAAATAAAATAATAGTAAATGTTTAGTAATAAATATTAAATGCATGTAAAATAAATAAATAATAAATGGCGTAATGTGTGTTGTGTAATAGTAAATATTAAATAAGTAAATGTGTCAATAAGTAATGTTTGTGTATTAAATGTGTTTTGTGTCATGTCATGTGTAAATAAAATAAATAAATAAATAATAAAATCATCGTCATCTGGAATTTTATGTGTCATGATTAAAATGCGTTTAATAAAATAAATAAATGTCATAAAATGTTTTATGTCATGTCATCATTTAATAAACCGTCATCATCATCATCTGTGTAATAGATGTCATGTGTTGTATTAATAATATGTTGTCATCATGCGTCATGTATGTAATGTCATAATAATATTTATGTCATCATATGCATAAATAAATATCATTATGTTATGCATCATCGCGCTCTCGTTATCATGTCATCGTAATAAATGTCATCATTGTCATCATCGCGCCATCGACAGATGTAGTTGAGCATGGCCATCGTTGGACGACGCTCTCGGTATATAAACCATGTCATGTCATGTTTTATCGGCAAAATATGTCATCATCATCGCTCATAGTGTCATAATAAACATGCCAATATTATCTAATATCATCGTCATAAATAATAAAATATTTAATAATATCATCATGTATCGTAGTAAATATTTATGTATTTAATAAAAATATCAGCATGTCATCATCATAAATAAATAATGTCATCATGTCATCATTTATCATCATCGCGCTTAAATAAACAGATGTGGGTCTGTGTAAATACGTTGTGAATATTGTATATCGGTATCTCCTTAATAAACAATATGTAATGATGGCGTAATAATACGGTAGTAATCATAATAAAATGATGTGTAAATAATAAATAATAAAAATATCATCATCATTTAATAATAATAATGCATCATTGTCATCATCATGAACATGCATGTTTTATGTGTAGTAATGCATATAATAATAAATGTATAAATATTATGTAAATAATAAAATAATATTTTAATGTTTAATAATAAATAATAATAAATAAATAATAAATAATAAAATAAACATGTTTTGTAAATAATAAATAAATATTAAATAAATAAATAAAATGTTTAATAGTAAAATATGCATGTTTTATGCATCATAATGTTAAATGTAAATAATGTCATGTCATCGTAAATAAGCATCATAATAATGTTTATTGGGCTTAAATAATGTGCATAAATAAATATAATAAAGCATCGTGTAAATAATAAAATATGTTTGAACATAATAATAAATAATGTAAATGGTATGTGCATAGAACAAAAGTATGGCATGTAAATAAATGTAAAATAATAAATGTGTTTATGTAAATAATAAATATTTTTAATAATGAAACAAATAATAAAATAATGTGTGTTTGTGTTTATGTAAATATGTTTAAATGTCATCATCGTCATGTTTGTTGTAATGTGCATCGTGCAATAAATCATGTGTCAATAAATAAATGTATGTAAATATGTCATCAAATAATGTCATCAGCATCATGTAAATGTTCATGTAAATAAATAATAAAAATATGCATGTAAATATCATCATGTTTAATAATAAATGTCATCATGTTTAATGTGTATATTAATAAAATAATGTGCATCATTTATGTAAAAATGTCATCATTTATGCATCATAAAGCATCATTTTGTAAAATAAATATTTTAATAATAAATGTTGTAATATGTCATGTAAATAAATAATATGTTTTTATGTTTATGTTTATGTAAATAAATAAGCATAAAATAAATGTCATGCATAATAAATAATAAAACATGTAAATGTCATCATCATAAAGTGTAAATGTAAATATGTCATGTTATGTCATATGCATCATGTCATCATCATCATGTTTATGTAATAATGTCATCGTGTATGCATGTCATGCATGTAATAAATGTCATTATATGTGTTTTGTGTATTAAATAAATAAATAATAATAAATATTTAATGTTTGTAATAATATGCATGTCATCATCATCATCTCATTTAATATGTCATGTCATCATTTTGTAAATGTCATGTCATGCATGTCAATAATAAATAATGCATCATGTCATCATCATCATAATAAATGTTGTAAAATATAATAAAATAATAAGCATGTAAGTAAATAATAATATTAAATAAATAATGCATCATCATCATCATTTATATGTAAATAATAAAATGTTTAATAAATCATGTCATGTGTAAATGTTTAATAATAAATGTTTTGTAATAATATGCATATTAAATAATAATGTTTTATGTTTTATGTTTTATTAGTAAATAAATAATGGTGTGTGTAAATAAATAATAATGTAAATGTTTTGTAATAATAAATAAATGGCATGGTCATAAATAGTAATAAATATTTTTGTAATAATAATAAATGCATAATAAAAATAAATAATGCATCATTTGTATGTAAATATTAAAATATTTTTGTAAAATAAATAATAATGTTTTGTAAATAATAATAATAAATGTAAATGTTTATTATTAAATATAAATAATGTCATGTTTTGTGTTTGTCAATATGTAAAATGTATTAAAATGTGTGTCATTTAATGTGTAATATGTCATTTTATTAAAATATTAAATAATAAATAAATGGTGTGTAAATAGTAAATAAATGTAAATAAAATAAATAAAATAAGCATTAATAATAAATGTTTTGTAAATAATAAAAATAAGCATGTAATAATGTGTAAATAATAAATGTATAAAATAAATAAATAAAATAGGTACATGTAAATATTTATTCATTTATAATAAAAATAAAATAATGTTTTAATAATGCATATTATGTAAATGTGTAATGTTTATGTTTAATGTTGTAATAAATAAATAATAGTGTAAATATTAAATAATAATAATAAATGTTATGTAAATAATAAAGTAAATAAAAGAAAATAATTATTAAATAATAAATGTAAATGTAAATGTAAATGTTTATTAATATGTAAATAAAACAAGCATAATTAATAAATAAGTAATGTAAATGTAAAACATGTAATGTGTGTGTAAAATAAATAAATAAATGGGTAATAATAATAAATAATAAAATAGAACAATAATAAATAAATAAATGTTTATTAATGTAGCAGGTAAAATAATATTAATAAATAAAATAATGTTTTATTAATGTGGTAGTAAAGTAATATTAAAACTAATGTAAATGTAAATAATGTAATAATAAAAAATAGTAAATAAATAAATGGCGTAAATATTAAATGGGCAAGTAAATGTAAAAATAAATAAATATAAAAATAATAATGGTGTAATAATGTGTTTTGTTTATGTAAATAAATAATGTAAAATAGTAAATAAATTTTATGTAATAAATAATAAAAATGTTTAAAAATAAATAAGCATAATAAATAATTTTAATGTGTAAATGTTTTGTGTTTTTAATATTAAATAATAATAAATAAATTAAATATGCATCATCATCATTATATGTATCATAAATATTTTAATATGTCATATATGTCATAAATAAATAAATAAAGCAATAATATGTTATGAAGCAAATAAATAATAAAATAAGTAAATAAAATATGTTTATCAGGTATATGTAAATAAATATGTTTTATGACATGTCATGTAATATGTCATCATTTATGTAATAAACATGTCATTTAATAAAATAATAGCATGTAAATAAATAATATATGTTTTAATAATATGTCATTTGTAAAATAATGTTTTATGTCATCATCATTAAATAATAATCATGTAAATAATATCATTTTATGTCATGTCATCATTTGTAAAATAATGGCATGTAAACCATATATGTTTTATGTCATGTCATGTAAATAAATGTTTGTAAATGTCATGTAAACCAATAATAAATATGTTTTTAATATTAAATATTAAATAAATAATGTCATGTCATCATCATTTGTAAGTCATCTTTGTCATGTCATCATTTAATGGCTCATCGCGTGGCAAATAAAACAGGTGTGGATGTTTATATGCATCCCGGTTGGTGACAGCAGCCTCGGGCCGAAATAATAATAATAAACCGTAAATAAAATAGTAAATAAAATAATAAAATATTAAATAAAATAAATGTTTATTAATAATAATAATAATAAAATAAATAAATAAAATAGAACATGTAAATAATGTCATTTGTAAAATAAATATGCATGTTTAATAAAAATAATAAGCATGTGCATGTGTTTATGTAAATAATAATAATATATGTTTTAATGTCATGTAAAATAAATATGGTCATGTAAATAATGTCATCATTTTGTACATAATAAGCATTAAATGTTTTATGTAAATAATAAATTTGTAATAAAATGTTTTAATAAATAAATGTATTTATGTAATAATATTAAATAGGCATCCATAAAAGCATAAATATGTTTTATGTGTAAATAAATATGTTTTATGTGTAATAAATAAATATTAAATAATATGCATGTAAATGTTAAGTAATGTCATGTCATGTAAAATAGTGTAAAATGAGCTGTAATAAATAAATAAATAAATAGGTTTTATGTGTAAATAATAAAATAATTTGTAAAATATGTAAATGCATGTTTTATGTAAATAATATTAAGTAATAATGAAATGTTTATGTAAATGTGTTGTGTAAATAAAAGTAATGTAAATATTTTGTGTCGTAAATATTAATAAAATAAAATATGCATGTAAATGTTTGTGTGTAAGTCATGTCATCGTTTAATATCCATGTAAATGTTTATGTCATGTAAATAATGTCGTAAATAAATATTAATGTCATTGTAATAAAATATGCATCATTTTGTAAATAATGGCATGTAAATAAATGTTTGTGTAAATAATAAATCATTTCATCATAAATCATGTTTTAATATTAAATGTCATCATATTTGTCATCATCATCATTTTAATAATAATAAATATGTGTTTATCTAATATAAATAAGCATATTAAAAAATAATGACATAATAATAATAAATAATGTTTGTAATAAATAAAATAATAATAATAAATATGTAAATAATAATAAAATGGTGCAATAAAAATAAATGTAATAATGTTTTAATAATAAATAATAAATAAATATTGTGTAAATAGGCAAAATAAATATTAAATAAATAAAATAAAAATAAATAATGGAATGTTTTAGTAATAAATAATAGTAATAAAATGCATTTTATGTGTTTAATGCATAAGCATAAAAATGTTTGTAAATAATAATGTCGTAAATGTTTAAAATAAAATAAATAAATAAATTTAATATAATGTGTAAATAATGTAAATAATAAAATGGCTGTAATAGTAAATAATAAATAGTAAATAATAGTAAATATTAATGTTTATGTAAATAAATGTCATGTCATGTAATGTTGTAATAAATAAATAAATAATAAAATGTCATCATCATCATAAAGTGTAAATAATAAATGTTATAATATAATAAAATAAATAATAAAAATCATCATCATTTTATGTAAATAATAAATAAATTTTAATAATAATAATGTCATCATTGTCATCATAATAAATGTTTTAATAATATGTCAAATAAATGTTTTGTCGTAATGTCATTTTAATGTAATAAAAATAAATAAATAAATAAATAATTTTTTATGTCATGTAAATAAATAAATAAAATAAATTTTAATATTAAATAATAAATAAATTTGTAAAAATAAATGGCATGTGGCTTATGTAAATAATAATAAATAATAAATGATTTTAATAATAATAAACAGTAAATAATAAAATAATGAAAATAAAATAATAGCGTAAATAATAAATAAATAATAATGTTTATTAATGTAAATGAATAATAAATGTTTGTAATAAATAAATCATGTTTAAGTAAATAAATAAATAAATGTCATCATTTATGTAAATGTGTCAAATGTCATTTTGTCATAAATATTAAATAAATAATGTGTTTTGTAATAAATAATAAATAAATGTTTTAATATTAATGTAAATAAATAATAAATGTTTTGTAATAAGTAATGTAAACCAATGAGTGCAATAAAAATATGTAAATAGTAAACTCTCCTCTCCCTCCTTCTCCCTCCTCACCTTTTTCCCTCCTTTCATCTCTCGTCTTCTCTCCTCCAAATGGCTTTCTTCTACTCTCAACCTCTCTCTACTCCTTTCCTCTCCTCCTATTCTCTCGTGTGTTTTCTTCCCCTCTCCTCCTCTTCCCCTCTCCTCCTCTTCTCCTGTCCTCCTCTTCTCCTCTCCTCCTCTTCTCCTGTCCTCCTCTTCTCCTCCCTCCTCTTCTCCTCTCCTCCTTCCTGTCCTCCTCTTCTCCTCTCCTCCTCTTCCTGTCCTCCTCTTCTCCTGTCCTCCTCTTCTCCTCTCCTCCTCTTCTCCTGTCCTCCTCTTCTCCTCTCCTCCTCTTCTCCTCTCCTCCTTCCTGTCCTCCTCTTCTCCTGTCCTCCTCTTCTCCTCTCCTCCTCTTCCTGTCCTCCTCTTCTCCTGTCCTCCTCTCCTCCTCTCCTCTCCTCTGCGTCCTCGTCCTCTCCTCCCCTCACCTCTCCTCCTCCCCTATCCTCTCCTCCCGATCCTTACCTCCTCTCCTCCTCCCCTCCCCTCTCCTCCTCCCCTATCCTCTCCTCCCGATCCTCTCCTCCCGATCCTTACCTCCTCTCCTCCTCCTCCTCCCCTCTCCTCCTCCCCTATCCTCTCCTCCCGATCCTTACCTCCTCTCCTCCTCCCTACCTCTCCTACTCCCCTTTCCTCTCCTCCTCCCCTATCCTCTCCTCCTCCTCTCCACTCGTCCTCCATTCCTTCTCTCAGATGGAGCGTCGTATGCAGGGCCGCCTGGAGGAGCTGAAGAAGAAGCTGGAGGAGTCGGACAGCACCAACCGCAGCCTGCAGAGCTACGTCCACTACCTCAAGGCCTCCTACACCAACGTGTTCGGAGACTCCCCCTGGACCAACCACCGCACTTTATGTGACCGATCACGATGACCCGGGTGACATGAACATTACAGCTCAGATTATGGACTCCAGGACCTCTTATTACTGTTTTTATTAAAAGCTGATTGAAATGAAGCCTGTATGTCTAAACGGGTTTTCTGAAGTTGAAATGATTTATGAAGTACGCGTGAGACTGGTAGTATGTATGATTTTATCATGCTGTGGTGCTATGCGTCCATCTGATCCTCTACCAATAACAGCTGGCCGGACCTGGTATTGATCCTCTGGATCTGGATTAGGATTGAGATTTGGATCTGGGCTACTAATGCCCATTAAAGTCAGATTATGTCTGGCCCGTCCCCCAGGAGGGAGGTGTTATGACTGATTTAAGTTATCAATTGTCTGTCACGTGGAAATGTACTAGTTTGTTATAAATTACATGTATCCTGAAAAGAAACAGACTGACAAACTACTCTGTTGGTAAAGAAATTAAGTAAAGGAACTGTCCACCTCTGGTCACATGACAGCAAGCAACCGATCACAGGACTCTTCGTCGTTTCCCTAACGTCAGGAGAAAAGCCGTTTTGGGATACAGCTCCTTAGAGAAAAATGCGATAACAAAAGTGGGGAAAACAGCTAGGAAATTATTGTAGTTACAAAATGGTCCTTTCATCTGCCATTCTTTTTGCCATTCGCTTCACATGTTTTCATATTAGGCCAGCGGCATTCTCAAACTATGGACCCTTGAATAGTTATTTTTCCTCGTCCATTAAGTTATCCCCTTCACACTGGCGTGATGCGGTCTGAGGTCAGGAAATGAAACTCTTCCAGTCGTTTCTACTGTCCCAATGTGAAGGCTAACGGTAAGGTTACTTATTAACTCGGCTGTTGTTCAATGAATTTGCTACCAAGTCATTTAGTCATAATGTGAGGCAGGGCTCTACACTAACATTTTTTTCCAGGAGCACTTGTGCGCCCAAGTTAAAATGTAGGAGCACGAACAAAAGATTTGGGCGCACAGTCAGTTCTGTATTTAACTTACACATAATCTAACATTATACTGCAGCTAACAGTTAAACATGCCAGTGCACCAATTATGAATATTAAGAATGACGACAACATTTAGGATACAGGAAAGAGGATTTTTTAAAGATCAGTGCCTACTTTATTTTCAGTCTGTTCTATTTCCCTACATTTTGTTAATGTAAAATAATATAATACATTGCCATATTTGCATTTAGCCTGTATATCAAGTATCCTGCCAAATGTAGGCTAATTTATTTATTTTAGAATCCATCTGTAGCTAATCCAAATATGCCCATGGTGACTGCTATCTGACTGCATACTGCCTAATACTACTACTAAAACAGTCCATTTTTTCTCTTCCACAAAATCCAACATAGGCTAATCAAGGATATTTGTTTTATACTTTCAGTTTTTATTTGAAATATCTGCATTGATGGGGGGCAGTAGGCAACGTTAGGCCTACTTTCGTTTTGCACCCTTACATACTTTCGGTGTAAACAAACAAGCATGCGTGGAAGCCTGGAGTTGTCAGTAGCGTTCTACCTTTGAATAAAATGTGAGTATTACGGGACAACGATGGTGATACAATCCTGCTTTTCAATTAGTTGACATGGTGTTTGACATGAAATTATAAGCAGGTGAGTTTTACGTAATAAGCAATTTGTTTCTTTGGGTCTGGGTAATTCATGTGACCAATTATGTTATAGGCTACTACCGTTTTTCTAAAACTCAAACCAGTACAACAACGTTTCTATCTCCAAAATAGCGCATTTCTGTAGTGTACTACGTAGTGCAATACAGCTTTGTCCAAAGTAGCCTATACTGTATTTTCCTGCATAAGAACTAATACTCCTCCAACTTTCTACAGTGTTGACACTTGAAGTTGTGGATAGTTTAGTAGCCTATTTGAATAAATACCCACACCAGTGTTACACTTGTCTCACCTATATACAATATATGTCTATGAATTGCAGTAGTGATACAATGAGAAAGGAAGTGTTGTTTAGCAGTGTTGGGAGTAATGCATTAAAAAAGTAATGTAATTACAGTAATGCGTTGCTTTTTGCTGTAATGCAGTAATGTAAGACATTACCAATACAATTTCAGTAATATTTTACTCGGTACAATTCTCAGTAACTGAAGTTACTTTGCTTTTTAATCCAAAATTGAGAAATGCTCAATTGACACCAGAGAAGATTATCCAAGAATTAAAAAAAGTAATCTATGCTGGTCCTGGACTTGCCTTGTTTAGATGACTGTAGAAAGGGGATTTGAGTTATCTCTGCCATTCATGCAACAGATCTAACATGGTTAGGCTACACTTCTCATTTCAAGCAGTGAGAATAACTAAAATGTTGCTTTTACAGACAAAGATCGTAGCCATTATTCTCAAATTATTTGCATTAAGTCTACACCACTGTAAGTGGAAGGAAAGGCAACCAGCAATGATGAGAACCATTTAAAATCAACATACAATTTCACTATGGCTATATTTTACTATATTAAGTTGTGGGTGACCTTTGACCTTTGGGACCGACATTGTCCCATGAGCCATAACTGCAACCATTATATTGTTCTTTTGTTAGCCTTAAGCCTAGCTCAGTCATTATGCCATACCACATCACCTCCTGCAGTGTAATGAGCTGCACACAACACATGAAGAACACATGAAGATCTATTGAGAACACCAAATCCATATTTTCTGTTATTTTGGTGAAAGTAATGTAAACGTAGTGTAATGCCTTACAATTAAAAGACAGTAATATTGTAATGTAACAAATTACTGACAGTAACAAGTAATAAATAATGCATTACGCTTTTGAAGTAACTTGCCCAATGCTGTTGTTTAGGGATGGTCATGTAATGTTTTCTTGACGTATCTTTATGTCTTTTTTTTCTCCCCTCTAATTATGTTTTCACAGATCCTTGCTCCTGATATCCTGATGTATGGGATGCACTTCATTATATGACTCCAACAGAACACTCACTGAAAGGAGAATGGTGTCAAACTACAAGACAGCCAGCATGTAAACAAGGCTTTGTTTGTCCTTGTTTGGCTACTCATTTGTTTACTTCCTGAAGAGGCTGAAGCATGCTGGCCTTGACACCTCAGTCCTTGCTTCCATTAACAGGTGTGTTACGGAGCGCATCCTCACATCATGATCTACTGCAGTGGTGGAAACAGAGGACAATTGGCAGGTATTTTACATCACTTTTACTGCCATTTTGCTATGGTAGATATGGTTGTTGCTGTGCTAAATATAGGCCCATATTGTTTGACCACCTACACCATATATTTTCTGAAAGCCTATAGCCTCTAGATGTCAATTAATATCAATTAAGACATGTCCCACTTTCCTACTTACTCTGGCATATCATAAGGCATACATAGGCCCATATTGTAGACCGAGAAACAAATTGTTCAGCTGATACATTTTAGCCTACACTATTAAGGGACGGCTGATTCAACCACCTAAACCAATCCATTAACATTAATTAGGCCGTGTTCCACCTCCTGAAATACTTTGGCGCACTATATTAAAGGCATAGGTCTGTGTTGTATAGGTGAATTTTAGTCATCAGTATGTTTTAACATGTCTTTCTATGTACACTTTTATTTATAATTTCCAGGTTGTCAGCTGTTGTCAGGCTCATCACCAAAGCAGAAAGACATAGTGAGACCAGACATGCCAGGAAGGAGCAAGGCAAAGCCCAGGAATTTTTCTGCAGCTGTTCCCGCCAGCTATAGAAGGACTGCTCCTGAGAATAGATGGGTGTCTACATTGTTTTGCAAAATGGGTCTTCTACACATGATGCTTGTCAAGCACTGCTCATTGACTGGCCAGGGGTCCTCTGTATTGTGGCCACTGGTCAAAGGCGCCTCATGACTGTCTCAGAGTCCTCTACATCATTCCGGTGACGGGACTTCTGGCCTAGTCTGACAGGATGGGTCTTGTGTTACTGTGACCAGACAGCTCAACAATGCATCATTCTCATCCATGCCCTCATCGCCTCAAGACTAGAGTACTACAACAGCATTCTCTATGGTCTTGAAAAATATTATTGTCTTTATTATTATTAATAATAATAATAATAATAATAATAATAAGTACAGTTCTCTCTGCACCCGAACCAGCAGGTTCAGAGGAAGCTTCTTTTCTGTAGCTGTCATCCGACTGGACTGTAGCTCTGTATCCCGGTGACAACCCATCAACTAAGCCCCCAATACCCTATCCCACCCATAGTGTTATTTATTTACAAATGCACATACTGTAATTATAATTATACATAACCATATTCTACTGCTCTTCATATTATCCATCCTGAACATACACTTCTTACTACTCTTATAATGTTACTGTAGCTGTACGTACTACACATATCTGTGTATATGGTTCATATCTGAATATCATTTATTCTGTTTCTCATATGTTCTGTTAATACACTGCCCATATTTATATCTAATGTATATGACTCTAAACCACCTTCTGTAAACCAACTGCATATTACTGTCTACACGACACTATATTTCTTGTCCTGCCTATGCACCATCTGTCTATACTTTGTATATCACATTGCATTTTGTTTTGTACAGGGTTCCCACGGGTCATAGAATTTCTGGAATATCATGGAATTTTAGAAAGTCTATTCCAGACATGGAAAGTCAGGGAATTTTTTTTTCATTTTGGGGGCAAAGTCATGGAATATCAGTCAATTTTGTTGTAGTAGTTTATGATCTACTAGCCAAAATGCATAACATATTTCCACACAGAATTGGTGTATATCTGGTTATTGTCTTTACAGCTTGCTTGAGTAGCCTAACTGTGTTAATTCAGTGCCTATTTATTCATCTCCGCTCTAAAAAAGTAAAAAGACTCTATATACTCTACACTGCTATGCGAGTGCTCTGAAATCATTGGTCGGTATATTGTACTACTCATTATATAGTAAGTAATGGAAATTCAGGTGTTTTGTCAGGGAAAAGTCATAGAATTTTACATTTGACTTACAGTGGGAACCCTGTTTGTACTTTTACTCTGCACAATGACAATCTGATCTAATGTAAATGATTATTTAGTGCCTGTAGTGCTGCTTTGTATTAGCATACCTTTGCTGTTTTTTGTATTGGACAACCCCTGTTTAAAGCAATCACAAACTTACATATTTTGATTGATCTTGATAAACAGATGTGTGTTGTGCTGAATTAAACTGAATTTCACTTATCTTAGGTGCTGTGGGAATTTTGATGCACAAGAAATCTTCAGAAATGGCCGTTCAGAGAGCATTTTTTTGACAGATGTTGACCAACAAAAGTTCTTAAATCATACACAAACCATTAAAACATCCATATTTTGTTTGAATATGATACACAGAGGTGTGCTGTGCTGAAATAAACCAAATTTCACTTATCTTAGGTGCTGTGGGAATTTTGATGCACAAGAAATCTTCAGAAACCGTTCAGAGAGCATGTTTTTGACAGATTTGACCAACAAAAGTTCTTAAATCATCACAAACCATTAAAACATCCATATTTTGATTGAAATATGATAAACAGATGTGTGTTGTGCTACACAAA
Organism: Alosa alosa; assembly: GCF_017589495.1. Classification (NCBI taxonomy): domain Eukaryota; kingdom Metazoa; phylum Chordata; class Actinopteri; order Clupeiformes; family Clupeidae; genus Alosa; species Alosa alosa. The sequence goes on from NC_063193.1 coordinate 33,437,337, forward strand.
ATTAAACATCCAATTTTGTTTTTCACTTATCTTAGGTGCTGTGGGAATTTTGATGCACAAGAAATCTTCAGAAATGGCCGTTGGAGAATTTTTTTGACAGATGTTGACCAACAAAAGTTCTTAAATCATACACAAACCATTAAAACATCCATATTTTGTTTGAATATGATACACAGAGGTGTGCTGTGCTGAAATAAACCAAATTTCACTTATCTTAGGTGCTGTGGGAATTTTGATGCACAAGAAATCTTCAGAAATGGCCGTTCAGAGAGCATGTTTTTGACAGATGTTGACCAACAAAAGTTCTTAAATCATACACAAACCATTAAAACATCCATATTTTGTTTAAATATGATACACAGAGGTGTGCTGTGCTGAAATAAACCAAATTTCACTTATCTTAGGTGCTGTGGGAATTTTGATGCACAAGAAATCTTCAGAAATGGCCGTTCAGAGAGCATGTTTTTGACAGATGTTGACCAACAAAAGTTCTTAAATCATACACAAACCATTAAAACATCCATATTTTGTTTGAATATGATACACAGAGGTGTGCTGTGCTGAAATAAACCAAAATTTTTCAAGAAACTTCAGAAATCTTAGGTGTTTTTGACAGATGTTGACCAACAAAATTTTATGCACTGCTTCAGAAATGGAAATCTTCAGAGCATGTTTTTGACAGATGTTGACCAACAAAAGTTCTTAAATCATACACAAACCATTAAAACATCCATATTTTGTTTGAATATGATACACAGAGGTGTGCTGTGCTGAAATAAACCCAATTTCACTGATCTTACCTGCCATGGCAAGTTTGATGCACCTTACATACTCAGAAACTACATTTGAGACTACCATATGGCCAGACAGGCCTAGATAAGTGTCACACCCATTATTTCATGAAATGTCAACATGTGGCACATATTTTGATACAGGGAATGATAACAAACTTCTTTGTCAAATTTGAGACCTCTAGCTGCTTGTATGTTGTCAGGAGGTGGAGCCAAAGATTGGAAAATGTAGATTTCTAGGGGGTGCTATAGAATCTGTGAATGTGTGAGGTGTGATTTTACGTATCTCATATATTTTATGTCATAGATAGATGTCACATGCCAAATTTAGTCTGTTTATGAGGTATGCAAGTTAGAAATGCTAACCCTAGGTTTAGTTGTCCATAATTTGCATAGGTCAAACAGGCCTTGATAGGATTACACCAGTTAATTCAAGATAGTGCCAACATGTGGCACATATTTTGATACAGGGAATGATAACAAAAAGTTTGTCAAATTTGGGACATCTAATGGCTTGTATGTTGCCAGTAGGCGGAGCCAAATATAGGAAAATGTAGATTTCTAGGGGCTTATAGAATCTGTGAATATGTGAGATGTGATTTTACTACATATTATATATTTTATGTCATAGATAGATGTCACATGCAAAATTGAAATCTGTTTATGAGGTATGCAAGTTAGAAATGCTAACCCTAGGTTCAGATGTCCATAATTTGCATAGGTTAGACAGGCCTTGATAGGGTTACACCAGTCATTATCAACTAATACCAACATGTGGCACATATATTAATAAGGGGGTAAAAACATAATTGTTTGTGCAATTTGAGACCTCTAGCTGCTTGTGTGTTGCCAGGAGGCGGAGCCAAAGATTGAAAAAAAAAAAGGATTTATAGGGGGTGCTACAGAGTCTGTGAATATGTGAGGGTTGAGTTGGCATAGCCAACCTAGCAACAACCTAACAACAATCCTAGCAACCACTACCATAGCAACCATCTTAATTACCCTAGCAACAACCTAGCAACCACTTTGATAATGTCAACCACTGTGACTACCCTAGAAACATGCATAGCAACCACTTTATTTAGCATAACAACCACCATAGCTACCCTAGCAACCTTCTCAGTTACCCTAGCAACATCCCAGCAACTGCCACTACAATGCCAACATAGCAACACCATAGCAACCTTCTCAGTTACCCTAGCAACAACCTAACAACCACTACCATAGCATAGCAACCACCATATTGACCCTAGCAACCATCTCAATTACCCTAGCAACAACCTAGCAACCACTTTGATATTGTCAACCAATGTGAATACCCTAGCAACCAGTATAGCAACCACCATACGTACCCTAGCAACACCATAGCAACCTTCTCAGTTACCCTAGCAACAACCCAGCAACCGTCACTACAATGCCAACATAGCAACACCATAGCAATCTTCTCAGTTACCCTAGCAACAACATAGCAACCACTACTATAGCAACTGCTATGTTTAACATAGCAACCATCATATCGACCCTAGCAACCATCTCAATTACCCTAGCAACAACCTAGCAACCACTTTATTTAGCATAGCAACCACCATACGTACCTTAGCAACACCATAGCAACCTTCTCAGTTAATCTAGCAATGACCTAGCAACCGTTATGTTTAAAATAGTAATCAACATATCTAGCATAGCAACAGCCTAGCAACCACTATAGCAACCAACATGATTACCCTAGCAACCAGCATAGTAACTGCTTTATTTAGCATAACCACCACCATATCAACCCTAGCAACACCAAAGAGACCATGTCATTTACCCTAGCAATAACCTAGCAACCACTACCATAACATCAAACTAGCAACCACCATAGCAACCATCTTAATTACCCTAGCAACTACTTTGATATTGTCAACCACTGTGACTACCCTAGAAACCCGCATAGCAACCACTTCATTCACCATAACAACCACCATAGCTTCCCTAGCAACACCATAACAACCTTCTCAGTGATCCTAGCAACAACCCAGCAACCGCCACTACAATGCCAAAATAGAAACACCATAGCAACCTTTCATAGCAACCTTCTCAGTTACCCTAGCAACAACCCAGCAACCGCCACTACAATGCCAACATAGCAACACCATAGCAACCTTCTCTGTTACCCTAGCAACAACCTAGCAACCACTACTATAGCAACTGCTATATTTAACATAGAAACAACCTAGCAACCACTTTGGTATTGTCAACCAATGTGACTACCCTAGCAACGGGCATAGCAACCACTTTATTTAGCATAGCAACCACCATACGTTACCTTAGCAACACCATAACAACCTCCTCAGTTACCTCAGCAATAACCTAGCAACCGCTATGTTCAAAATAGCAATCAACATATCTACCATAGCAACAGCCTAGCAACCACTATAGCAACCAACATGATTACCCTAGCAACCAGCATAGCAACTGCTTTATTTAACATAACCGCCACCATATCTACCCTAGCAACACCATAGAGACCTTGTCAGTTACCCTAGCAATAACCTAGCAACCACTACCATAATGCCAACCTAGCAACCACCATAGCAACCAACATGATTACTATAGCAACCAACATAGCAACCACTTTATTAAGCATAGCAACAACCATATCTACCTGCTAATTGTCCTCTGTACCCACCCGCTGCAGTAGACCATAGGATGTGCTCCACAACACAGCTGTAAATGGAAGCAAGGACTGAGGTGTCAAGGCCAGTATGGTTTAACCTCTTCAGGAAATAGACAAACAAGTAGCAAATCAAGGACAAACAAGGCCTTGTTTAAATGCTGGCTGTCTGTCTTGTTGTTTGTAGCAGGACACCACTCTCCTTTCTGTAGGTGTTCTGTTGGAGTCATATAATGAAATACACCCATACATTGGGATATTAGGAGCAAGGATCTATAAGTAGAGGGGAGACATTTCTTGAATTTCCCCTTGGGGATCAATAAAGTATCTATCTATCTATCTATCTATCTATCTATCTAAATTTAAGATATGTCTAGAAAACATTGCAGGACCATTAAATAAAATATCAGAACACCTTTCGTTCCTTTTTCATTTTATCACTATTGCAATTCACAGACATATCTTATATATTGGTGAGACAACGGTAAAAATGTTGTGGGTTAATATTCAAATACTACATTAGGCTACTAAAATATAACTCCACAACTTCAAGTGTCAACACTGTAGTTTTGGGTGAATATGTGTAGTTCTTATGCAGGAAAATACAGTAGGCCTAGGCTAGTTAAGCTGCATTGCACTAGACTATATTGTACACTGTACAAATGCACTATATTTTGGACATAGATATGTTGTTGTACTGCTTTGTAATTTCAGAAAAACGGTAGTAGCCTATAACAGCATTTTTTTTTGTCACAAGAGTTACCCAGACCCAAAGACACAAATAGGCTATTATGTGAAACTGACCTGCTTAAAACTAGACAATTTAATGTCAAACACCATGCCACCTAATTGGAAAGTTTGGCAGGATTGCACCATCGCACTCATTTCGATCATTTAACACGTGTCGTGAACAATGATTTATTTAGCTAATTATCTGTCCACGTCTTTGACAATCACAAGACGTTGAATAAATTCGTGCTATTCCAGGGCTCTTCGCTGTTTCCCGAACGTTTACAGACCTCATACCGTTGGGACGCTCTCCACCAGTATGCAGAAGATAGCTGAAGCAAAATAGACCTCCAACTCCAGACTGAGAACTAAAGAATTAATCGTTGTAACAGGACGATATTAACACATTTAATAGGCTATCACTAATTAGATTTATTTTATTTTGTCTATTGTCTATTCGTCTATTTTGACGAGTAGGTTTTGGATATTTTGGTTAACCATGCAGGTAAGCCTTAATGCAGTTTTGTTGTAGGCGAACCGTTAAAAAGGCTGTATATTTCAGATTTAGATAATGATAATAATAATAGAAGAATATAGCCTATAGCGCATCATGTAAATCCCAGACTGAAATTAATGCAATTTTCTAATTAAATCGCCCGTTTATAGGGCTGATTGGGGCCGGGAAATTAAAAATGACCAGAACGCTCCTCCACCCTCAAAACCGACCGCTAGACTAGTACAAGGTTTTCCGAATTAACGTGCACTGACATTTCGTACACATATGTACTACACTTGTTTTGAGATCAGGCTGTACGGGAGGCTACTTTTGTCCCGATTCGCAACAGCTATATTTTGCATATTGCAGCCAATACGTCAACTGGGCTTAAAGGCATGTTAGGTTACCTTTCCTTCTCTCACTGCATTCTCAGAATCTCATCCTGTTCCTCCTATATCCAATGAATTCGGTGGATAGAAGAACTAATTTCTTCAATCTTTGCATCTTGGCTGGCTAGTCTAACTTTCCGCTTTTTCTGCGCACTCTTGGATTTGATAGAAGCGACTACTAGCGAGTCACAACGCGAAACTGCTAACGTTGATGGGAGGTGTAGTTTTTATGCTTCATTCGCGACGTGATTCTATGGTCTGCACCAGTAATGCTTCTCGATGTTGCGGTGTATTTTGTAGACAAACATTGACATGGTTAGAAGTCATTCGCACCAGTGCGCCTAAATATTTTTTTGCACTCGCACGGCATCATTTTTACTCGCATGTGCGAGTGAAATGGGCGCACTGTAGAGCCCTGTGAGGTCTAGGAACAATCCAAGCCGGAAACAGGATAAAAAAACGATTATAGAAACAATTTATTAATTTTCTCCAACACTCGGAGACACCTCAGATTGCAGCAAAACGTGCAGGGTTACGTACGTTTTGAAAAAAACATGGAAAAGTTATAGAATGTGAAAATGGCAATTTCCAGGCCTGGAAAAGTTTTGGAAAAGTCATGGAAATTTGCGTGACCCGTTGCAATTCAACTGAGAAATGCTATCGCATACTTACTTGTGTCTCGCGCAGAGACTAGAGATCGGCTTTTTATAAAGGAGTAGGCTACTCTCTCCCTCTACTCATTCGACTCGCTTTATCAGTGTTGCCAGATGTACGATAAATACTTATCGTATTTGTACGATAATTTTGACCTCTGTACGATAAATAATGAAAAAAGTCCCATAATGTACGATAATTTCAGAGTTTTCAGTCGTTCGTCCAAACACACATCCTAGCGCTTCTCTCTCTGACCCCGAATCATTTCACAGGCTCGCCTGCCTGCACGCACGCACGCACACACACCACACGTCGCCCGCACGTCAACACTACACTACAGTTTTGCCAAAGAAGACAGTTCAGTTTACAGGGTTCCTACACATTTTCCATTTCAAAATTCCATACTCAAATTTCCAAACTTCTCGTTAGATTGTTCTGACCATATTCCCGACATTGCGGCCACTTCTGGTTTGGGATAACTCGGTGAAAACATAGGCTATGGACAACTGAAGTGAATTAAAAAATGACACTTAATATTCGTCCATTAGCTTGGTCATTTTTAGTTGGATCTTAAAGTGGGGAAAACAGCTAGGAAATTATTGTAGTTACAAAACGGTCCTTTCTCGCATCTGCCATTCTTTTTAGGTGTGTATCGCTTCACATGTTTTCATGTAGGCCAGCGCGTTTCTCAAACTATGGACCGCGGAATAGTTATTTTTCCTCGTCCATTAAGTTATCCCTTCACACTGGCACTTCGCATGCGGTCTGAGGTCAGGAAATGAAACTTCCAGTCGTTTCTACTGTCCCAATGTGAAGGCTAACGGTAAGGTTACTTATTAACTCAGCTGTTGTTCAATGAATTTGCTACCAAGTCATTTAGTCATAATGTGAGGTCTAGGAACAATCCAAGCCGGAAACAGGATAAAAAAAACGATTATAGAAACAATTAATTTTCTCCAGCACTCGGACACACCTCAGATTGCAGCAAAACGTGTAGGGTTTGCGTACGTTTTGAAAAAAACATGGAAAAGTTATGGAATTTGAAAATGGCAATTTCCAGTCCTGGAAAAGTCATGGAAATTTGCGTGACCTGTTGCAATTCAACTGAGAAATGCTATCGCATACTCTCGCGCAGAGACCAGAGATCGGCTTTTTCTAAAGGAATACTCTCTCCCTCTACTCATTCGACTCGCTTTATCAGTGTTGCCAGATGTACGATAAATAATTATCGTATTTGTACGATAATTTTGACCTCTGTACGATAAATAATGAAAAAATCCCATAATGGTGGCCAGGCCCCAAGCAACCGCTTAGTTCGCTTATGCCTCGGGCCGGCCCTGATCACGTTGACATAGAAAGCCAGACAAAGTCAGACGCAGTTGATCTCAAACAAGCCTAATGCCCTGAGGAGCATGTTACTTCCAGAAACCTCTCATGCCAGCATGCCAGTGTCACATGCCTGTGGCATGTACTTCCGTATAACACATATGTCAGCGAATAATCTAACCCCGTCTCGACCTTTCTTTTACTGTCTATGGTCTCGACTGCATAGTGGCAGGTGACCTTTTACTGTCTATGCAGGTGACATGTAAGATGATGTGAGAGAATGTCTGATAAGGGGAGATCTGCCACTCTCGGAAAACTTTCGGTTTCTGAACTGGTTGCAGTTCCTTCTGTGGTTCCACATGAGGGCGCTCGTCCACGAGTGCAGAATGCATGGAGGTCTATGGCGCTGTACCCCTCAAAATCCACTTTTCTTGGGATATAATTGTTTTCCAAGTAATTTGAGTATTGCATTCGAAAGGGGAGGCAAAGAAAATACACTTGGTTGAGTATTATATTTTTTAAAGTCACTTAATTGTTCTAAAAAGCCTTTCAAACGTGTCAATGACGTCATTCATTAGCACAATGCTAGCGTGTTATGGGCAACAACGACCCAACCTGTAAGAAATCAAAAGGACATAAGTACTCGTTCATTCAACTCTTGACCTATAACCCATGTTGAAGTTATACAAACTACAATCAAATCTGAGATTTGTCAACGACAATCAGGTGAAAGAGACAATTTTAGCCGTCTAGCTCCATTGACTCCCATTCATTCTGCACTCATGGCGATCGCCCCCAGTGGAACTCTGGTGGAACTGCAACCAAAATTCGGTACAATGGGACTCCGTAGACGGGCCCTGGGCCTACTTTGTTTCTCCCACAGCGAGTGTTTATGTGCTTTGCCATCAGATTATGTGGCAAACACGGATGGCACAACAAAGGTTAGGGTTGCCACATGTACTGGACTTTCCGGGATAGTTCTCTTTTTTGAGTGACTGTCCCGGATAATTAATAATATTTTCCAGGACACAAATTGTCCCGGTGTTGGGTGTAGCCTACGTACACAGGTGCTTTTTGTTGATTGGCAGCAAAAATAGAGTTTAGGCCTACATTATTACCTAGCAACTGCCACGCAACCACAGACCCCATTTTGCAGCTGGTGGAATCATAAGGTCCAAAGTCCTTAATTCTGTTTTGTATTCACAGTGGGAGTGGTTTGAAAAAGAGGAATACCTTACTTCAGTTGTTCAAAAGACCTCTCCTATTTTTCATCTTGTGCCCGGCTGTTTATGGTTTTCCATTGGATCAGAACAACAAAAACATGCAGAAGCTCATATTTTTATTCTGTTTATTTGATATGTCATGCTCCAACAGAATGGGTAAGTTGCATTTCATTCAGAGACTATGGAAAATGTTGCAAATATTGTACTTTGGTACGTTAGTGTTTTTCCAGCAAGCAGGAGTAGCAGCAATGGTAGCCTATTTGTCTGAATTTAGAATATCAAACTCTATTGCACTCTGTAGTGTATTAAAGAATGCTGTCAAACTAAGTTTTTAAGCCAGAGATGTCATTAAACAATAGTTGCTGTAAGCCTACAATAACATACGAATGCAGTATTTTTCATTCAGGAAATTGTAGGGTTTGTGCAGCCATTTTGAATGGCATTTGGAGTGATTTAACAACTGTCTAACTGATGTGCTACATAATGTGAACTATATGCAAAAAGTGTGATATTAAAATAAAAAAAAAAACATAAAATGAGATAGCAAAGGAATCTTATAAGAACAAAATATTATAGTCATCTTCTAAATAATATAATGATATGGAATACTATAGATATTATAGGAATCTAATAGTATTTTCAGGCATAGAAGTACTATAACACTGTACTATAAGAATACTATACTGCTGTGCAAAGGCAAAAGGCTGATCTATCTTGAGTCAATTTGGTTGTTTTTTCGAAAAATTATTATATATTTTACCAGTAACTTGCCCAAGATTGTTTGATGTACAGGCTTATCTTCATTAAAACAGGTAACAGCCAGATTTCCATTGTCTTATAATACATTTGGCTGGACAACAAAGAAACTTTAAAGTCATTTTTCTCAGTTTCACACTCTGACGAGTTATGGTCTTTTGTCTTTGCAGGGCAGTATAAAGGGAAAGGATTTTATAGAGATATTACAGAACATCATATAGAAATGGTATAGTATTACTATGGTTCTTTTTCATAAGGGGAGATGCCTAAGCATGTGTGTCTGTAGGCCTACTGGCTGACTGCTTCAGAGAATTCTGCTAATGTGCCTCCCACCCCTCAGGTTTTCACTCCTTGTGGATGATGGGAACATACATCAAAGGAAAGACTCCATTTCCAGAATTCATGGCGTATGTGATGTTAGATGATATTGAGTTTGGGTACTACGACTCAAATGAACAGAAAATGATTTACAAGAACATTCATAAGGACTCAGGGAGAGTGATTGATGCAGAAGATGATTATACTGAATTTTTTCAACAATTATATAGACGCATTAATCTTAGGGCATCCAATATAAAACACTACTTCAACCACACATGGTAAGCTGATCAATGAGAAAATGGTCTATACATTTAGAGTTGTTTATAGCTAACAAACCAGCTAAAAACAAGACTTAACATGGAGTTCATACCAATAAAAGTGATATGTGAGATTCTTGCCATCTCGCCTCACGTGTGGGCCTTTCGGCAGTATTGGCCTATTTAGTGGGGTCTTCTAGGCATATCTTCATAGAGTCTGTTCCATATACAGTACTCTTAGACCTTTTACTCTACTCAGCAATTTTATGGGAAGGTTTTGTGCAGGAAGTCATTCTTCCAAACTCTAAAGTCATTTCAGAATAACATTTTAAGAATGTTTTACAGATGTTTGTGTGAAAGCAAATAATGTTTTTTTTGTGTCCACTTGGAAACAATTTTGATGTTTTCCCAGGTATTGATATTTTTCAGAGAGCTACTGGATGTGAACTACTGAACAATGATCGTCCAGGACCAATGTTTACTAAAGATGCTTACAATGGAGAGAGTGTAGTCATAGACCATTATGATGCAGACCATGATGCTCTTCGCATTGAGTGGAGATGGCCAGATATCGAGGATAAACCATGGACTCAACGGATGAACTTTCCCTTGCACTACAGAATGATATACCACCCACTCTGCATAAAATATCTTAGAAAGCATCTGGTCAAAGAAAGGAATCGTGTGCTGAAAAAAGGTGACTAATCTATACATTCTTGTGATTTATTGTAAACTGTTGAGCTCTCTATATGACATGATATTGTCAATGAAAAACTTCATTGACTTCAACAGAATCTTTTTACAAAAAAATGTATTAGGGCAGCCGTGGCCCACTGGTTAGCACTCTGGACTTGTAACTGGAGGGTTGCCGGTTCGAGCCCCGACCAGTGGGCCGCGGCTGAAGTGCCCTTGAGCAAGGCACCTAACCCCTCACTGCTCCCCGAGCACTGCTGTTGAAGCAGGCAGCTCACTGCGCCGGGATTAGTGTGTGCTTCACCTCACTGTGTGTGCAGTGTGTTTCACTAATTCACCGATTGGGTTAAATGCAGAGACCAACCCTCACGGGATCAAAAAAGTATATATACTTATATATTACAAAAATGAACGTCCAACCAACACCTAGTAGCATATTTCTCAAATACTGCACACTGCATTTAGTATTCCACTGTAACAGCAGACCGTGTCAATGAATCTGTGTGAGGTCTACCATGCTGTTTAATAATCTTTTCCCACCACACAGTGAAGCCCAGAGTCAGGCTCCTCCAGAAGACACTCCCAGACTCTGGAGGGCCCAAAGTGACCTGTCTGGCCACTGGTTTCTACCCTCGTCACATCAACCTGACCCTGCTCAGAGAAGGCCAGTCTGTGTCTGACCACCAGATCACTGGGGGGGAGCTGCTACCTAATGGAGATGAGACGTACCAGATGAGGAAGAGCCTGGAGGTCAGCGCAGAGGAACTACAGCATCACCACTATACCTGCACAGCTGAACACCTCAGCCTGGACAACAAACTGGAGATTAGTTTAGGTACCTGGATCTTGATATTAGGAATATATAGTGTTGAGTTAAACCCGATGCCTTCACATAAAAAAAACGATACGATTTCAGACGTTTTTAGAATCGATACTTTATTAAAATAATAACGTTCTGTGTCTGTGTGAACTGCTCCCACTCTCCATGTCAAGCAGGCATCTCTGAGTGAGTGATTGCGCAGCCAACATCAGCATAGTCAACACAGTCCTCGGCTTGTGGATAAAACAAAAGGTGAAGTGAAATCTGAAACTATTTTGGATACATCGTGGATAGTGAAGGCAAGCCATCAGGTACACAGAGGCCAGTTTGCAAAATATTAAAAAATTATAAAAAATTTTTTTAATTTGTTTGATATGATTTCCTGTATTCTGTTGCATTTTGGGGATGGCCAATACTAAATTCAATCAGATTTATAGCCTACATCTACATTTTTAATGAGTTCAAAGAATGACAGGCAGAATAGACTATAGAAAACACCACTACATGATTAGTGTCAAGTTCATCTCTTCAGTTTTAGTCTAGCCTAATTGAAACGAGTATGGTTTTCTAGGATAATGCAAACCTTCCTTCATCAGTGAATTTTGACAAGACATAATGACGCTAGTACAACATTACCATAACTTGCAAACGATCTATTTAATATTTGGCCGGTACTACTGGTAATGTTTGTCATGGCATGTTCAATAAGTATTGCCCAGATGTAGGATAGGCTATCCGAAATGCGCTAATTAAAGCCCACGGCATATACCACTGCAGCATGTTGAGTCCTAATAATAATAGCGGTGTTACGTGGTAGCAAATAATGTTATCAAAGAAATAGACGTAATGTAGGAATGCACACAGATATATTGCAACAGGTAATGGTGTAGGCCTATCTGACAAAGACCTGGTTGGAATGTCGTACTTGTACACTAGGAGCAAAGAAGACTATCTTCACCTTTTTCCCGTTGCAACTGTCAAAGAAATCCCATAAACATGGGCCTAGGGTAGCCTACATCAGATGGCCTAAAGATTAGGCCCCTCTGCATAGCATTCAGTGATTTGCATGCAGTAATTTCAACACTGACCTTCCTCTATTTAAAGGTACTTCATTGCCAAAACACAACACAATGTAAATGTCCTATAACAAACAATAAAGGACTTAATCACACACAAATTACTATTTTATTGACTATAACAAATAACTAGATGTACCGCATAGCGGTACAAAATATGACCGCCGCTCAGTCCTGTACATCCGTTGCGCGAAAATAAATCACACTTCAATTTGTCTCCATATTTTACTCCATCCCCCACTCTTGAAACTTTTGTGTATGCTTGTTTGGCATGCCTGAGTGTGTGTGTGTGCGGCTGCACAGAAAGTAGCCTACTGGTGCTGAAAAGGTGAATAGATTGTAGAATAGCCAAAGAAGATGTAGCATTGTTATAAAACCTTTAAAATCTCTAAACAATCACAAGTAGGGCAGTTCATCACAGTTCATCCATTGCAACTGGATTGATGAAAGGTCACTTACACCTGTAGGCTACATTGTATTTGGGAAAAGCAAAAGGTATCAGCATAATGTTATTTGTTATTTATTTATTTATTTATTTATTTATAAACAAAAACATCTCTGTCAGTTCCATGCCGTTTTCAACAGTTCCATGCCGTTTTCAACAGCTATCAAAAACAAAGGTCATTTTTGGATGGATGGATTTTTTGTGAATGTTTCTTCTTCTACATGAGATTTTAGTCATCTTTAGTTCATGTTATACTTTATTGTCAATGCACAAATTAAGTAACAGTAGTCTGAAACGTTATTGTTAATGCACAAATTAAGTAACAGTAGTACGAAACGAAATGCTGTTTTACATCTAACCAGTGGTGCAAATACCTGACATGTTCAAATGGGCCTTGATGAAATGTGTCGCTAGACTGTTCATACACATTTTAACGGGCCAAAGTTGAAGAGCTGTTGTCCTTTTTTGTTCGTGCAAATATAGGCTGATTCATGTTCCCTTGCATTGTGTAACTGAGGTCCATGGCTAGTCTGGCTTTCACCAGACCAAGCTCAATCTTTTAAGAAATCAAAAAATAAATAGCGGGCAGATCAGGCTGGGTTCACCCAAAATGCAAAAATGCATCAGGGAGTTATGACAAAACTGTAACTAACAAACTAGATCCTAATAGAAAGCTGTTAGCTTCCCTAAGCTACAGGTAGGCTTATAAGGTAGGCCTATTTACAACATAAATTGTCAATAGGATATAGGATATGCTGGCGACACAAATAAAATCTCCTTTGGAAACCAATGGCTTACGCCTTACAGTATCAAGCGGACTTAAACTGCCATATCGTGGCGAAAAGTTGTCATACAATTCACACAGCTCCATAAGTCAAGGAAAGCGCGAATGAAGTAGCCACTTCTAAATGGGACCCACTACACAGTAGCTTAAGGTGTGTTGCTAAAGCAGCCATAATGAAATGAAGGTGTCATTGTTTGGTTACTTCACACACACATGCTTTTTAATTTCACAGACTACAACTACCAAGCTGGAATCAAAGCACATCGATTCCCCTCTCACACCCTGCATGCACTTAAAAACAAAATAAACAGGCGCCTCAGTCTCCACATGTATAGGCAAAACTGTATCAGACCGGTGTAACGTTGGTAAATCTTCCATTGCACAGAATGATTTTTGTAGCACGTGCAACAAATGACAGTCGAAAGATACAATTACAGTGCTGCTATCAATTTGCTTGGTATTACCGCATTTATAGTTTTCTAGAAATGCAATCAATCAAATTGGCCTCCATCACTCAACCAACGCTTAACGGTAACATTACCTAGGTCCTTATTGATATTATAAGATTAACGCACCTGCAGTAAAACCAAGCATGTCCGATAAACATCCTCAGATTTATTTCGGCTTCAAGAAGAAATGGGAATTACATTTCATGTGAACATCATCCTATCCTTATTAGACGTTCTCTGCGGTAAACTACAGTCCTTGTAGGAAGCGTCCATTGTTTTTCCAACCCACTTTTAACTTCCAACAAAATTACGTCTCACTGCAACGATGCGCCATCTAGTGGACAAACGACTACTTATCGCCAATACTGGAAATGCAGCCATGATGATGATGATGAATATTTATTTTGGCTTTCTTTTAATCCTACTGAATTTGTAATTATGTATCGGCCGTTCTAATACCGATAGTATGTGGGTGCCTGTGTGTGTGTGCATGTGTATATGTGTGCACCACCATCTACAGGCCAATGAGTGTACAGTCACTAAATGTACACATAACCTAATTTTTTTAGACCCCCCCCATGAATGAAATTCTACGAAACTTGGCATACCCCCAGAGAATGCCAGGTCAATCATACACATAAAATCTGGTGCAGTTCTGAACATCTTAACTGAAGATAGGGGGTGCAAATCACAAATGAGTGATTATGGGCCAGATTGATGTGGGCCCTTGAGACCAACATACCATAAAAGATTCTTCATCCTCAGTGCCACGGTTCAGGTAGTTATTTAGGAAAAACTGCTTTTTTTTTGTTTTTTTTTCAGCACGGGAGGGAGTGGCCCCGGGATCTAAAACGAAATTTTTCCGTAAAAGTCTAGTGGGGCTACATACCCACCAAATTTCATGTGCCCGGTGGTTCGTGTCCCGGTATCGTTGACCAAAAAATTCAGGAAGTAGATGACGGAAAAAAAAAAAAAAAAACTTTGACAATCCCTATATGACCGCTTTGCTAGCGGCGGTCATAATAAAAATAATGTAGGAAGTTTAGAACCCAGAATTGACCTGCGCACTACAAAAGTGCACCAAATTCAACACAAATGACTCAATACACTTGGAGGAGGTCTGTGTCCTTTCTTTTCCAGATATTTTAAGATTTCGCCGTGGTATCGTTTCAGTATCGAGCATCGAGATATTTGTGGCAAGTATCGTATCGAAGTCATCATTTTGGTATTGTGACAACACTAGTTTGGAGTCATTCAGGCATCATTGAGCTTGCAGCAGTGAACTGCTTTGCTTGCATTTGTAGCATTACTTGTAGAAAGTTGATTGCTATTGTATTGGAGTTTACAAAAGCCTTGCCACACTAATGTTGCCAAACCAGCAGGTCATAAGTTAAGAGTGACTCAGTAAAAGAATATTTAAGATTTTAAGATTTACAGAAGTGATGATTTTAGTATTGTTGAGAATATGGCAGAAATTGAAACTAATAAAACTGCAAATATAGTTGAACAAGTAAATTGATTGTTAAGAGAATTGCCTTAACCACTACACTACCACCGCCCACGGTGCACATAGCCTATGGTCTAACATGCAGCACACATCACTGAGCTCCACAAAAAATCTTTGTAGGCTATTTATGAGCTATGCAAGCTAATGGTAAATAGGCTACATTCTCTACTCTACTGCAACATCATCAAACAAATCTTTTAAAAAAATACAGTATAATCTTGGGCCTAGGCCTTACTTACGAGGCTGAAGTTAGCACCACTTTCAGATCGCGGGGGAGTTAATTTTCCATTCCACCTTAAATATTGCAATTTTCTACCACAAGGGGCCAGTGTTGACCGCAAATCCGCGATTACACAGGCATGTGCCTGCATGTTGCAGATGAACAGGCATTGTTCACAGACGTTCAAAAGCCTGTATATCTTTTTTCTGTTGACTCCATTGCTGAATGTTTTGATAAATGTTGCCTTTTGTGTTCTATTAAATAATTTGGTAATTTAGAAGGGGGGGGGGGGGGTATGTAGTAGAGGGGGGCAGATTATGTTTTTTTTTTTTTACTTTCTGTGCTGGATTTTTGATACATATTGTGTTATGTTTTCTATTAAATTATTTTGTACATATTGCAGTGGGGGGTGGTATGTAGTTGGTAGCAGATTTTGACGTTTTTCTACAGTAAATGTATACCCTACGGCCTACATGTCATTTTGCATAGGATTTTTCAACACATTCTATAACTACACTCTCTCCTCTTTCCAATGACACCCCACTTGTGAAATTCTATGGTGGACAATGGCGTTTTAGCCCTTTGAAAATATAGTATGTATTTGTGAAATTGCAGAATTTCAGCACTTGAACAGCCACATTCATCTCAGGAATGATTTTGCAAGGGATCTTTCACCACATTCTGAAACTACACTCTCTCCTCTTTCCAATGACACCCCACTTGTGAAATTCTATGGTGGAAAATGGTCTTTTTTGCCCTTTGAAAATATAGTATGTATTTGTGAAATTGCAGAATTTCAGCACTAGAACAGCCACACTCATCTCAGGAAGAATTTTGCAAGGGATCTTTCACCACATTCTGAAACTACACTCTCTCCTCCTTCCAATGATACCCCACTTGTGAAATTCTATGGTGGAAAATGGCCTTTTTTGCCCTTTGAATATAAATTGTATTTGGAAAATTGCACTAGAACAGCGATAAACATCCCATAATGCATTTTGCATCGGATGTTTCACCACATTCTAAAACTACACCCTCTCCTCTTTCCAATGACACCACCTATGTGAAACAGCACATACAAATGTACATAGTAAAATGCTCAAACTTTGCACACTTATTCTACTCAGGCCACTGACCAATTTCACAAAGTTACTGCCCCCAAAACCTCAAATATCTAGGACCACCAACTGGTCAAAATCCATCAATCTTTTAACAGTATTAATGCAAATAGCTCTGCAATGCTTTGATCTATGAAGCTCAAACTTGATCAGTGGAT
This sequence comes from Alosa alosa, assembly GCF_017589495.1. Lineage (NCBI taxonomy): Eukaryota > Metazoa > Chordata > Actinopteri > Clupeiformes > Clupeidae > Alosa > Alosa alosa. Next base: position 33,454,205 of record NC_063193.1, read on the forward strand.
TAAGGCAAAAGGTAAGGCCCCACCCATCAATTTACAAGACTTTCTCATGTGCACTGTAGCGCCACCAACAGACCAAGGTGAAAACTTTCCGAAAGCTTTTGAATTTTGCCCATTTCTCTCTAAATTTGCTAGCCTAGAAATCTAGACGCACCCTAGCGGCGGCAAATTAATTTGCTCAGCCTGTACGACTAGTATCAAACCATAGGTATTTCTATTGGCTGACGCCGTGGACGTCATCCAATCACAGCGCTCTATTTTGTTAGAGAGTCTTAAGGCGGGCTTAAAAGGAAAATTCAGTTTTTTAGCACTTTAAGGCCCTTTTCTGGTTTGTTTTGGATGAACTAGAGTGGTGGACACCGAAATTTTGACGATTGGTCCTGTCTCGACTTTTCTGACTCGTTTTGAATCGCCTTTGACTTCTCAGGGTGGCTGGCAATGGGCATACTGTAGTAGGCTATTTAAACATGTCCTAAAACAACCCTAAGTGTTCGTTTTCAAAACTGTGCAACTCACCGAGCACTTAAGTCATTCCTTTCGAAGAAGGATGTATTTGCCGTTTTGCCGACCGGATACGGATATGGTCGTAGCGCTGGCCTATTGCATGCCTAGGCAGTTTGAAAGACAATTCTCTGCCCGCCCCTTGGATTAAGCGAGGTGAATGGTTCGATTCCAGACTATACATTACAATGATATAGGATGGCCCGCCAGGCTATACATTTGCAGCTCTGCAGCTATATTTGGGGGCCAAGCAGTTGAGCAGGAGCTGTCGTGGCAACTCAGTTTTGTTACATTAGATGCGTACACATCTTTCCACCATCAGAACAGTGAACTGTCATACTCTTCCTTCCTTTTGGCATTTGCACTTGCACACACCCTATTACCTGCTACCCCTCTCATCACACTTACCCCAACCCCCCCACACACACACACCCACACTCACACTGATAAACCCCCTCCCCCTTACACCACATAACCTCTCATAACTAGTTTAGTTTTGATACGTTAAAGATTTGCTGAGATATGAGCTCATTTCCATAACTCTAGCACCCCCATAGTGGTAACAAGTCAACATAATATTGTATGTACATCCTCAGGATTTGGTCCCTAGCTCTCACACCAAGTATGCGTTAGCATACACAGCCCCATTCTCATCAATGACACTGAGGTGGAGTGTGACACCAGCTTCGAGTATGATTCTATGTCTGCGTCACGACCCTGTATAACATCTGTGCTGTTCTTCTGAACATGGATAATGTAAGGCGCCAGTGTTGATATCACTTGTTGTTGTCTGTTTTGCGTCAACAGCCATTTGTGTCATTGATTAAGCTTAGCCTGGATGATTCCTGACTTCGCCACTGTTACTGTATGAATATCTATGCTTTGCTGTACTTAAACCCTGTATGATTCTCATGGATTTCATGTTTCACTTTGGTATGTAATATTTTACCAACAGCATCCCGGTGACAACCAACCAACTAAGCCAGCAAAGACCAGCTAAAATCAGAATAAGCTGGTCTATAGCTGGGGGTTTTTCAGCAAAGTAACAGAGTACGGAAAGACCAGCTAAAATCAGAATAAGCTGGTTTATAGCTGGGGGTTTCAGCAAAGTAACAGAGTACGGAAAGACCAGCTAAAATCAGAATAAGCTGGTTTATAGCTGGGGGTTTCAGCAAAGACCAGCTAAAATCAGAATAAGCTGGTTTATAGCTGGGGGGGGTCTTCAGCAAAGTAACAGAGTACGGAAAGAGCACACACGGATTAGCAATACATATATTAGATTTTTAATAAATGAATAGAACTTAACAAAATGGAGTGGAGTTGGATTTGGAAAATAAAAGTGTAAGCAATCAGTATAATGTGGTGCAGTGAATAATTTCAATTTCAACTTATATTTAATGTCACTTATAGAGCGCCAAAACATTACTCATGTCTCATGGCATTTAACAGAGTGTTAAACATTCAGAGAGTGCCCATGAGTAACAGGGACGAGGAAAAACTCCCTAGAATTGGAGATACATATAGGAAGAAACCTCGAGTGGATACAAGACTCAAGGGCCTGACCCATCTGCCTGGGGTCAGTTACAGGGCAGTAAGGTCTGTACTGTATACATAATAAATGAATAGGTTACAAAGAGGTAAGATGGTTACATAACCAGTATGATGTATGCATGAATCCTATTTAGTGTCAGAAAATTCAAATAGTCCAATGTAGGGCATGTATTGTCCATAGGGATTAGGAATTGTCATATGTCCAGTACTGGGTGGCTAGGCTGCACGGGCCAGGAATCCAGACAAGGGGACTGCAATAGGCAATGGTAGGTGTTACGGCCAGCTCGTTCCCAGACCGAAACATAAAGAGGGACACGGACAACAAGGTTCAAACCAAATATATTAATTTATTAAAGTAAAGCACAAGGTTACCAATAGCAAAATGTCTGGGGGGAAATGAATGGGAGTGGTGGCGTGCGTGTATGAGTGTAGGGATGCAAAGAAGCTAGTGAAGTAGGCCTAAAGACAAAGAAAGAGAAAGAGAGGTAGAGTTACAAATGAGGGGAGAGAGCAAAGTGCAAGTGTGAGAGAATCAAAGTGAGTGCCTGCAAGAAGGGAAAAAATGCCTAATGAGAGCGATGGGAAACCCCTTATATGGCCCCACCCTAACCATAGGTGCAATCAATGAGGGTATTAGCCCAACCAGGCCCAGCCCTTCCCATGCACTGACAGGAGAAGGCCTGAAGGGGCACAGGGTCATCACATAGGGCAGTCATAGGGATGGGACTTCAGGTGCGATGAGGGCCAAACACAAGGAATAGTTTATCTCTGCCTCTACTGTTGGGATTACAAGAAGGTACAAGGTACAAGGTACAAGGTACAAGGTACAAGGTACAAGGTACAAGGAAGTTTATTGTCACATGCATATAGTTACTGGAAGTAAGAAATGCAGTGAAATTATGTCTGGTGTCAGCCTATTTGTGCATTAATGGGGGGGGGGGGGTAAAAAGTGCAGTAGAAGAGGGGTTTAGTAGATTAAGTGGCAAGGGCTGCATAAAAAAGGTGGGGGAGGATTGGGATTGGGTGGGGGGCACCAACAAGGAGCACCCAAGAGCAACAGGGGCAAGGAAAAACTCCCTTACCAAGGAAGAAACCTTGGGCAGATCCACGGCTCAAGGGGCTAACCCAACTGCCAGGGGTCTTGGTGTGTGTGTTGGGGGGATGACAGGGGAGATGGGATAGTGTGCTGTGTATGTGGGGAGAGGGCAGTGTGCACAGAAGTCCAGTATTCTGTGATCGTAGCAGTCTAGGTGGGTAATGTGGTACTAAAAGATCTTTAATATAGGTGCCCAGCCATTTATGGCTTTGTATGTTACATATACAATTGGGCTTTGCTACTGGCCCAAATAAGAAAAGGTAGAAACAGTAATGATGCTTCGCAGCTTCACTGCTTGGCCCCCCATCAGAATAATAGCTTGTGGATTTTGAAATTAAAAAAGCCTATTTTCTTGGATGGAATTGCTCATGGGGGATGTCATTGGAAGAGGACACACTCAACTATTCATATAGGGTGGAATTGTTTGCAACAAATCAGTCTTGACCAATAGGGACCAGTTTTAGTGTATAAAAACTGCAATGAGAGAAATAGGCCATGGGAGTTCTAATCGAAAAAAAAAAAAGCCATTTTATGCGATGGGGGTTTCACATGGGGGTTGTCATTGGAATGTGTGTAGCTGTTCAAGTGCTGAAATTCTGCAATTTCACAAATACATATTACATGTTCTAAGAGGTGGAAAGGTCACATTTCCACAAAAGAATTTCACAAGTGAGGTGTCATTATGGGATGTATGTCGCTGTTCAAGTGCTGAAATTTTGCAATTCATTGGAAAGAGGAGAGAGTGTAGTTTCAGAATGTGGTGAAATATCCCTTGCAAAATCCTTGCAATGGGTGCAAGATGGGTGTGGCTGTTCTAGTGCAGAAACTCTGCAATTTCACAAAATACATACTATATTTTCAAAGGGCAAAAAAGGCCATTTTCCACCATAGAATTTCACAAGTGGGGTGTCATTGGAAAGAGTGTAGTTTCAGAATGTGTTGAAAAATCCGATGCAAAATGACATGTAGGCCGTAGGGTATACATTTACTGTAGAAAAACGTAAAAATCTGCTACCAACTACATACCCCCCCCCACACACACACACACACACACTGCAATATGTACAAAATTATTTAATAGAAAACATAACACATGTATCAAAAGATCCATCACAGAAAATAATCTAATACATAATCTGCCACCCTCTACATACCCCCCCTTCTAAATTACCAAATTATTTAATAGAACACAAAAGGCAACATTTATCAAAACATTCGTCAATGGAGTCAACAGAAAAAAAATATACAGGCTTTTGAACGTCTGTGAACAATGCCTGTTCATCTGCAACATGCAGGCACATGCCTGTGTTATCGCGGATTTGCGATCCACACTGGCCCCTTGTGGTAGAACATTGCAATATTTAAGGTGGAATCGAAACTTAACTCCCCCGCGATCTGAAAGGGGCGCTAACTTCAGCCTCGTGTACTTTTGGTTTCAATGAAGAAGTCTATGCATTTTCTGCAATAATCGCAATCCTACAGTAGTCTACCTTGTGAATTTGATCATTTTTTTCAAAGTAGTCTGAAATACGTCTTCTGGGTAGTATATGCCCGTGATGTGGTGGGCCTTCGAAAAGCTCCAGGACAGGTGCACCCAGTCTAAAAAAAAAACTCGGTCTAAACCGGAAGTGCGTATAGGTTTGTAGTTTTCAAACCCGTCCACGGCACGGCATTTCCCCGGTACCTTGTTGTCAGCTTGTAGTTTGGCACGATCAGTGGTCAATTTCTGTGTCCTGTGTAGTGTATGAAATGCCTGCGGAAAGTTTAAGATGGGAAACTTTAGAAGCCTTGAAAAATTCAACAAAAGGGAAATTAAAATACAACCCGGATTGGCTTGAGAAGGGAGAGGTAGGACCAAAACCATGACACCGAACGTTTAGCTACAGAGCTAGAAGCTACCTTGCTAACGTGCTTGTCAGAGAGGGTGGGCCGCCTCACATCTTTGCTAATATTAGCAAAATGGCATTAGTCTACCATCACCGAGGTGTTTTGGATGTTTTCTGTGCTAACGTTAAACCACATTCAACATTTTATTATGCTATAAAGTTATCTCTTGGATGAATAGTGTCTTACTTTACTGTAAGTTAGTATGCTAGGTGATCCATAGCTACCCTAACAGTTGATCCCTATGTTTGTCCAGCGATGGCTAGCAATCGTGAGAAATTATATCCGTTGCTGAGGTTGTGATTTTTTTTAGTGAGGATTTGACTTCACTTACTTAACATGATCATGTGAATGCAATATTGGAATGTAGTAACGCAGGAAGTAAACATTGAATGTGTCTAACGTTACTATAAACCTTATCTAACGTGACCTTAGCCAGTGTAGTATGATATCACAGGCGCGTTTTGGACAAGCTCGTGTATATGTGCACCATGCCCGTCTGGTCGCTGTTGACAGCTTGCTCCTCTTTCACTAGGACATCTTGGACGGCTGTAATGGGTCGCCAAGCCTGTCTCCGCTATCGGGACTCATCTTGAAAAGACTCAGCACTCGGCCTCTGCAGAAGACTCGTTCCCTGTGCTCGCCCTCCCGGGACACCAGCCCGGGCCTGTCCGAAGAAGAGCCGCTGTCCAGCTCTCTCCCGACCAGCCCCTACCAGACGCTGCTCAGCCCGGCCTCGCCCCGCGCCGCCTCTCTCCTCACCCTCTCCTCTCCACCGGATTCCAGCTTGAAACAGGATGACAAACAGGTGAGTGAGGAAAATCAAATCAAGTGTCTCAGCTTCTAATTTCTTTGACCTAACTGGTGAATAATCAGGATTCACTGTGCGTCATGTAGTTAGTAGTCCATTATATCTGCTGATTCAGTAATATAGCCTACTCAACCATCAGTGTATGTCTGTGACCTTGATGTTGAAACGTCACATTCATGGGTACGGTTTCCTGTGTGTTGTGACAGGAAGAGGACGATGAGCAGAGGGAGGCTGACCTCAGCCCAGTGGCCAACCCAACTCCGCCTCCCGCCATCTCGCTGATGTCACCAAAGGCTACCCAGGTGGCCGGGTTCATCCGCATCTGTGAGGAGAAACACCGCGCCAAAGCCAAGGTTCCCTCCTCACTTCCAGCTCCATCACAGCCTGTGTTTGTCATGTGTGGGGGTTTAGCAGGAAGGGATCTGCATTACAGTGCATTAAACTATTAGATTTGCACACGAGGAGGGTTCTGCATTACAGGGCATTATACTATTAGATTTGCACACGAGGAGGGTGAACTCATGCTATGCTTATAATTTTACTATTATACAGCATTCATATACAGATTCCTTGGCATGTATAATTAATATCCTTAACCACCACCCTACACACACACACACACACACACACGTACACGTGAACATCCTGTGGTAATCACTCTCATGCTCCTGCAACAGGCGGAGCTGAACCGACGTGTGGAACTACAGGAGCGTCTGGTTGCCACGGTAGCGGGCCTGGAGTCGGAGCAGCTGAAGCGCTTTGAGGAACTCATGGAGCTGAAGCAGCGACAAGAATTCCAAAGCATGAGGGACATGCTGGACAAAGAGTAGGTGATGGAACACTAGTCACCTGGACAAAGAGTAGGTGATGGGACACTAGTCAGACATGCTGGACAAAGAGTAGGTGATGGAACACTAGTCACCTGGACAAAGAGTAGGTGATGGGACACTAGTCAGACATGCTGGACAAAGAGTAGGTGATGGAACACTAGTCAGACATGCTGGACAAAGAGTAGGTGGTATTCAGGGTTACATTTTCCAAAAGTATTGTTTAACACAGGAGTGGGCAAACTTTTTGGCTCAAGGGCCACATTGGGTTTTGAAAATTGGCCGGCGGGCCGCACAACAACTGAGCAGTCTGATAACTAAATGAAATGCTCGGCGGGCCGGATCCGGCCCGCGGGCCGCAGTTTGCCCACCCCTGGTTTAACAGCTACAATTGGTAAATGGTGAAGAGATTATAATTTCAAAACTCTGTGTCTATGGTCATTGGTCATCATGGTGGTTGCTCAAGGCCATAGCGGTCATCATGGTGGTTTCTCAAGGCCATCAGTAAATGCATTTCAGGGCACTAGGGATATGAAGAGTCAATTGGCTACCTTGAAATGTGCTGTTCAGGGTGTCGCGTTTCATATTGACCTCAGGTGCAAATGCAAAGACAAACGCTCAGGGACTCTATGCTGCTTTAAGCACGTACTGTATGCTTGGTGGTGGATGATATTTGTAGTTAGTCATTGTAATGAAGAGATCCAACCATAGATCATAGAGTGTTTGTGTGTGTTGAGTCCTTTTTAGTTTCATTCATAACCTTTCTGTTTTTCTGAAGGGCACAAGAGAGCCTGGGACGCCAGGAGAAACTTAAAGAGGAGCATCAGAAACGAATCAAGGTAGCTACAGAACCGGACCCTCGTCAGAACGTCTCTCTCCTTTCTCCTTCACTTCTTCTCAAGCCTCTTTGTATGACAGAGGTGCTTCGGTTTCTGTTTGAATCTGAGTGTTTTAGCAAAGCTCCTGATGACCATGATGAACTAAATGGTTCTTTCTATCAACGGTACAGATACAGTATATCACAATATAGTAAAATTACAATATGATTCACGTGGAACAGATAGAGATAACTGATAAAAAAAAAACTTTGTAGCAGCTAAACTTGTATAAGTTCAGAGAACAAAATATTTTTTGGGACTGAAATATCATTCAAAATAGTCCTAATAAAGTCTTAAATTAACTTGTTCTCTCTGATCATGGGTGGACCCAGTTATGCATTTTCCCCTTGGGGATCAATAAAGTCTATCTATCTATCTATCTATCTATCTATCTATCTATCTATCTATCTATCATCCTTTCCTTTTCATGCTTTCTCTCACTGTGATTGACACCTGTCTGTTTCCGCGGCGCCAGATCCTGAACCTGCGTCTGCGTGAGGCGGAGCAGCAGCGCGTGCGGGAGGCGGAGCTTGAGCGTCAGCGCCAGGCGGAGGGGCGGGAGCGTCTGCGGGCGCTCAACGCCGTGCAGGAGGAGGTGCTCCAGCTGCACCAGCTCCTGGAGCCCAACACCGCCCTCGACCACGCCGCCATCATCACCCGCGCCAACCAGCTCTGCTCCCAGGTGTCCGAGGTGGTGCGCACCACCGCCGAGGTCAGCGCACTCACTTTCTCTCCGCGTGTGTGTGTGTGTGTGGCCATGGAGAAGTGTCAGACAGGTTTCTGTGCTCGCTGTGTGTGTGTAGGCTGAGTTCCCGAGCATGAAACGAGTTCACAAGCTGTGCGTGCGTGTGTGTGTGTGTGTGTGCAGGGTGAGTTCCCGAGCGTGGAGGACATGGTGGTGGTGGAGCGCGCGCTGCAGGACATGCGTGGGCTGGTGCGGGAGCTGCAGCAGCAGGAGGCGCAGGAGACTGAGCGCAGGAGGAGGCAGCAGGAGGAGGAGGAGCAGCGGCGCCAGCAGGAGGAGCTACAGGCCCAGCAGGAGCTGGAGAAGAAGAACGCTGCCAACGCCGCCAAGGAGAAGGCCAAGAAACGGGGTACGGGGGTACGGGGGGCCAAGAAACGGGGTACGGGGGGCCAAGAAACAGGGTAAGGGGCGCTAGCACACAGGGTACAGGGCGCTAACACAAAGGGTACGGGGCGCTAACACACAGGGTACGGGGGCTAACACACAGGGCTAACACACAGGGTACGGGGCGCTAACACACAGGGCGCTAACACACAGGGTACGGGGAGCCAAACATATGTATTACCAAAAACAACTAGTGTTCTATTCTATTTAAATCCCTAACCCTAACCAATCAGAGGCTTATCAGAGAGATGTGCTTGTGAGGGATATTGGTAGAGACGTGCTTGGTGTTTGTGTAGACCCAAATCCGAAAGATTAAGGGTCTGGTCACGAATAATTTAATGGCCCAACTCAAGGGGCGGCACCAAGCATGGATTTGAAAATCTCACTGCACGCAATTGGATAGCACTATACGACCAATGCTTACTGGCTGATTCCAGACTTCGACGCAATTGGATAACACTGCGACTGTTATCTGTTTAACTCGCCTCTGGCCCGCCTATATTAGATACACAGACGTGATTGGTTCCCCGCGATACAAGGGGCAAAAGAAACGTGCATCATTCTTCATTGCCAGAGTGACTCGCTGACCAAATTGTATTGTATGGATCTTGTGCTCCCGCGAGAACTGTAGATTCCCAGGGTAGTGTCTGTTCCGTGTTCTCCCCACGGAAAGGGCAACCCAGCGTACATAGGATATTACTCAGTATTCCACATTTGTTTGTTTATTTTTGTTCAAAAGGGAACCAGGTAATAAACCTGGAATAATAAGAAATGCAATGTTTCAATTTCCATGTGTATACTACAACCAACACAGCTCCCCAGTTCTTTACCTCAATAGCCCAATAACATTAAATAACATTCAAAATACAAATAAATAATAATATTATTAATATACTATAACAATAATAATAATCCATAATCATCATCATCATAGTCATCATCATTTCATAATTTGCATGTACATTCAAACATTATGCACCATATTCAAGTCCTACCAAAAGCCTATTCAAAATGCATGCAGTGCATTGTTAAAGGTAACGCATGCAGAGCATAGCGTTACCTTTAACATGCAACGGACATAAACACAGCAACAACATAGCAAGGCGACAGCAGACAACATCAAGCGTACATCACAAAAGCAGACAAGAAACATTTGAAATTAAGAGAGCTTACCAAGTGGCTGCACACCGGGTTGAAAGTCATTACAAACTAAATGAATCTCGCGCTTCCTTTTCACGTAGTAAACACCGGTCACATGTCCTTACAGTACACTCCTCTCTTAAAGAGGCACTACACTATTGGGCTGCTAAACCTCAAACGTTTCTCCATAAGTGTTACTGGCATTTATAAGCACGTATAGCTCTGGCAGGTAAACATTTGATCACACATGCAAATAAGAAATAACAAAACTTCACAAATGACAAAACTCCACAGAAAACACAACAGTGTCTGTGAGGGATATTGGTAGAGACGGGCTCGGACATCATGAGACCTAATTGGTGGTGTTGTTCTTCAGGCTTACAGAACAGTGCAGATGAGAGCACCCTCAAGTGGTTCAGAGAACTACAGGAAGCAGCCAATCAGTGTGCGCAGTCTTTTGAAGACCTGAATAGCACAAAGGACATGCAGGTTGGTTCCGCTTTCTATGTTACATGAGACTAACTTTGGTAGGTCTCAATTGTTCGGTTGTGTGTAATAAAAAAATAAATATATATATATATATATAATATATATATATATATATATATATATATATATATATATATATATATATATATATATATATATATATATATATATATATATATATATATATATATATATATATATATATATATATATATATATATATATATATATATAATGGTATTTTACAGACTAAGAAGGTTCGAATGGAGCTTCAGAAGGCTGCTACCATCCCTGTCAGCCAAATCTCAAGTGTGTCAGGTGTGTAAGAATGGACATTAATTTCTTTAAGTACACTCAAACAAACTTCATAGTAAAGCATTGTGTACATGCTTTAAAGCAAAACTGATTGGTGTTGCCATCTTTCTTTAGCAGTTTTAGTAGCAGGTATTTTGATAAACGTTCAGTATAGTAGGAATCCTCTGATAAATGTTCAGTATAGTAGGAATTCTCTGATAAACGTTTAGTATAGTAGCAACTCTCTGATAAACGTTTTGGGGTGCGTTTCCCAAAACCATAGTTGCTAACCTGTTACTTAGTTGGTTGGCAACGGAAAATTGCATTGCAACCAACAAAGTTGCTAATTTAGTTAGCAACTATGGTTTTGGGAAACGCACCCCAGTATAGTAGGAATTCTCTGATAAACGTTCAGTATAGTAGGAATTCTCTGATAAACGTTCAGTATAGTAGGAACTCTCTGATAAACATTTGGTATAGTAGGAATTCTCTGATAAACGTTCAGTATTAGGAACTCTCTGATAAACGTTCAGTATAGTAGGAATTCTCTGATAAACGTTCAGGATAGTAGGAACTCTCTGATAAACATTTGGTATAGTAGGAATTCTCTGATAAACGTTCAGTATTAGGAACTCTCTGATAAACGTTCAGTATAGTAGGAATTCTCTGATAAACGTTCAGTATAGTAGGAACTCTCTGATAAACATTTGGTATAGTAGGAATTCTCTGATAAACGTTCAGTATTAGGAACTCTCTGATAAACGTTCAGTATAGTAGGAATTCTGATAAACGTTCAGTATAGTAGGAACTCTCTGATAAACATTTGGTATAGTAGGAATTCTCTGATAAACGTATAGTAGGAACTCTCTGATGAACATTTGGTATAGTAGGAATTCTCTGATAAACGTTCAGTATTAGGAACTCTCTGATAAACGTTCAGTATAGTAGGAATTCTCTGATAAACGTTCAGTATAGTAGGAACTCTCTGATAAACATTTGGTATAGTAGGAATTCTCTGATAAACGTTCAGTATTAGGAACTCTCTGATAAACGTTCAGTATAGTAGGAATTCTGATAAACGTTCAGTATAGTAGGAACTCTCTGATAAACATTTGGTATAGTAGGAATTCTCTGATAAACGTTCAGTATTAGGAACTCTCTGATAAACGTTCAGTATAGTAGGAATTCTCTGATAAACGTTCAGTATAGTAGGAACTCTCTGATAAACATTTGGTATAGTAGGAATTCTCTGATAAACGTTCAGTATTAGGAACTCTGATAAACGTTCAGTATAGTAGGAATTCTGATAAACGTTCAGTATAGTAGGAACTCTCTGATAAACATTTGGTATAGTAGGAATTCTCTGATCTGATAGTAAACTCTCTGATGAACATTTGGTATAGGAACTCTCTGATAAACGTTCAGTATAGTAGGAATTCTCTGATAAACGTTCAGTATAGTAGGAATTCTCTGATAAACGTTCAGTATAGTAGGAACTCTCTGATAAACATTTGGTATAGTAGGAATTCTCTGATAAACGTTCAGTATTAGGAACTCTGATAAACGTTCGGTATAGTATGAACTCTCTGATAAACGTTTGGTATAGTAGGAACTCTCTGATAAACGTTCGGTATAGTAGGAACTCTCTGATAAACGTTCGGTATAGTATGAACTCTCTGATAAACGTTTGGTATAGTAGGAACTCTCTGATAAACGTTTGGTATAGTAGGAACTCTCTGATAAACGTTTGGTATAGTAGGAACTCTCTCATACATGCCAAGGGCTGCAGTATGGGCACGTTAGCTTATCCCCTCAATCATCAGATCAGGAGCAACATGCTGACCAAATCATCAGATCAGGAGCAGATGTTGACCAAATCATCAGATCAGGAGCAGCATGCTGACCAAATCTTTCTCTCCTCAGGCTCCAAGCTGAGGGAAGTCTTTGACAAGATTGACAAGCTGTTGTCAGGGCGACCCGTGGTCTCCGGGGGCAAGTCTGTGTCCACCTCCCTCCATCCCCATGGCCTGGAGTTTGTGAGCTATAAACTGGCGGAGAAATTTGTGGTGAGTTTCAGCTTTCAACTTTCAATTGTTTGTCCAAGATTGGCAATTTGTGCTGCAGCAGGCAGAGAACATCTAGCTAATGGATCACACAACAGCAGAGCACTGAACACATACACACACACACACGGATCACACACACACACACGGATCACACACACGGATCACACACACACATACGGATCACACAACAGCAGAGCACTGAACACACACACATAACTAGATCCAACAACAGCAGAGCACTGAACACACACACACACACACACACACACACACACACACGTGGATCACACAACAGCAGAGCACTGCACACACACACACACCGATCCAACAACAGCAGAGCACTGAACACACACACCACACGGACACAGAGCAGAGAACAGGGTGGCTTCTACCAGTGTTAGGAATACATAGTTTGTGTGGGGACACTGAAAGCATTCATTTGGGCTCAGCTTGGTTGTTCTGTGCTTGCACACCATTGCTTTGCACTGTGTCTGTTGCTGCACTTATTCAGAATTATTATACATTTTTCTTTCAAGAACAACATAAAAATATTTAAAATTGAACATATAATAATATTTAAAATTGTTAGTGTTTGACAAAGTGCAGTTTTCACAGCCGTTTGTGTAATTCTACAAGCCTTCAGTCAGTATGCCAACTCAGACTTGCATGTGTGTGTGTGTGTGCGCGTGCCTGTGCGTGCCCGTGCGTCTGTCTCCAGAAACAAGGCGAGGAGGAGGTGGCGTCTCATCACGAGGCAGCGTTTCCCATCGCCGTGGTGGCCTCGGGCGTGTGGGAGCTGCACCCCAGGGTGGGCGACCTCATCCTGGCGCACTTGCACAAGAAGTGCCCCTACGCCGTGCCCTACTACCCACCCATGAAGGAGGGCACCTCCGTGGAGGACTACCAGAGGTAAGAGCCCAGCCACTAAAGGGCTAATGCTGCCCCCACCTGGCCTGGAAGTGCTACTGCAAATCATTGTGGATCAAGAGAATCACAATGTTTTTGTGGTGAAATGCGTCAGGAGAGTCTAGGAAATGTGGTTAAAAGCCGTAGGGATCCTGCACCCCATGTGGAGCACCGTGTCATTCTCAGTGTTCTCATTTTACCAGCTGGCTCATAGAAAAATGACCAGAGTAAATGGACGAATATTCATTTTTGAATTTACTGCAGTTGTCCATGCGTTTGTTTTCACCGAGTTGTCCCAAGCAGGAAGTGGCCATGATATCGAGAACAAGATTCGGAAGGTGAATGAAACGCAGTGTTACACAGCTGTAAATCGAACGAGATGAAGCAGACATTGTGTAGAATTTTATAAATTCAAGTCCTGTAACAACATGAACCATTGCTTCTCTGTTCTCTGAGAGTTCCCAAATAATTAAAATAATTTGTGTTATTTTCCACAGAAATCTTAAGCTTCTAGTTTGAGTCTGACTGTCTATAAGTCTGCTTATATATGGGCGAGTGTGATTCGATGAGTGATTGTGTGGTGTTTTTGCTGACTCATGTCCACACCCGCACAGGATCCTGGGATACCGCGTGGAGGACTCTGGAGTAGAGGCGCAGGACAGCTTCCTGAAGAGGATGTCTGGGATGATCCGCCTGTACGCCGCCATCATTCTGCTCAGATGGCCGTACACTAATAAACAAGGGGTTAGTCACAGCTCTGACACACACACACACACACACACACACACAATCATTCAGCTCAGATGGCTGTATATTAATAAATAGGGCAGGATGATGAATAAAATTGGATGTTAAGAGTAGCCTTCATATGTAATCCCCCCAAACACACACACACACACACATACATAATACCCTGGTTGTAGCCCGTTCGCTGTGGCCTGTAGAAAAAAATTGTTGCTTAGTTGGTATTAATTGGTATTAAAAACTCTAAAGCGTAACTCTCGAAACCTGTTGTTCAAAACCTTTCTTTTAGTAAACTCTGTGTACACAAACAATGTTCTCAATGCTAGAATTCATGTGTAGAGACACTGATGATACTTCAATCAAAGTTTCATGTTGTGTCGAGCCTTCTTAGTGTTTTGAAAATAGTGATTTTGACGCGATCATGTATCAAGATAGTAGTGCCTCTAGGGCTCAAAAGGCCATTTCACCCGAAAACGACAACGTGGACAAGCTCAAAAGTGGCGCTTCGGACGAAATTATGCTTTTAAACGAAAGTTTGACTCGGGTACATTCACAAAAACACCCTAGGACGCATTTTGGCGAGAGTTACGCTTTAAGTTGGAGGATCCTGGGGATACACACACACACACACACACACACACACACACACGGTCATTCAGCTCCGATGGCCTTACACTCCAAGGAAGAGTACAGTCACCACTCTAACACAAGCACAGACACACACACACACGCAATCATTCCGCTCCGATGGCCTTACACCCCAAACAAGGAGTACATTCACAGCTCTAACACACATACACACACACAGTGTTGAGCAGCATAGCGGACTGTCCGAACCCCAACCAGTAGGCACGGCTGAAGTGCCCTTGAACAAGGCACCTAACCCCTCACTGCTCCCTGAGCGCTGCTGTTGTTGCAGGCAGCCCACTGCGCCGGGATTAGTGTGTGCTTCACCTCACTGTGTGTTCACTGTGTGCTGAGTGTGTTTCACTAATTCACAGATTGGGATAAATGCAGAGACCAAATTTCCCTCACGGGATCAAAAGAGTATATATACTATACTTATACTTATACTTATACACTTATACTCATGTTCTGCTGCTGTCCTCTCTGCTAGCCGGACCCACACGGCCTGAGCCACGGCTGGCGCTGGCTGGCCCAGATGTTGAACATGGAGCCTCTGGCGGACGTCACGGCGACGCTCCTCTTCGACTTCCTGGAGGTAAAGCCCAGCTCCTGAAGACTTTTTTACATACAGCTATTTAACAGAATTAAAGAATAATTCTGGTATTTAACACCACTACACCATAACACCACTAACCACTCGGTGAGTTGCACAGTTTTGAAAACAAACGTTTAAGGGTTGTTTTAAGGACATGTTTGTGCATGCCCGTAGGCAGCCACTCTGAAGCAGTAAAGGCAATTCAAACCCAGTCAGAAAAGTCGAGACAGGACCAATCGTCAAAATTTCGGTGTCCACCACTCTAGTTCATCCAAAACAAACCAGAAAAGGGACTCAAAGTGCTAAATATCGGAATTATTCTTTAAATGGTCTTGGGAAATCACAGTTTGAGAGTAAACAGCTGGTTATAGCAGTATGACTTCTTCTGAATATTAATCGGGGTCTTGAAGTGTTATATTTAGATGAATTTGTTTATTTACTATTTATTAATTCAGCGGTGAATGTGTGTTTGTTTATTTATTCAGGTGTGTGGTCATGAGCTATTGAAGCAGTACCAGGGTCAGTTCTGGAAACTCCTCTTCCTCATCAAGGACGACTACTTTCCCAGGTACCCACCACTGCACATGCGTTACCGCGGGTCCGTACGGTTTATCTTTCACCGGTCCGTAGGGTCTCTTGCTATTGTGTAGGGGTGAGATAGATGAAAAAAATAGATGATATTCGGCTAACTGGTTAACTATTCTGTTTTTTTTATTCTGAGACTCTCTTCCCTCCACTTCCACCTTTATTGTACATTGTTTTGTTTCACATTTGCCACATTCTGTTCAATTATCAGTGGTTTTACATGTTGAACTTAAACTTCAAGCTACGATGTTAACTTGAACTCCAGGCTAGGATGTTGACTTGTACTTCAGGCTAGGATGTTAACCCTTAGAACCCGATTGACGGAAAGTGCATCAAAAAACACACCCTTTCTTCTCTGTTACATTGCTCCGGAACTGTTCATCGCAGCGAGATAAAACCTTTATTGCATGACAGTGCAGAAATGGGGCTTTCCAAAGAGACTACACACGTGTCTGTACGATCAAGTATGAAAATGAAAAAAAAAATCATGAAATTAAATCAAATTGCATCATATTTACAGTCTATACTTCTCTGCGTTCACCTGCGCACCCATTACTCTCGTTTGAATTACTCGCGAACCCGTGATCGCATCGATATGGCAAGCATATCAGATGAAAGAGGGGACGCAGGGCTATCCATTGGTACCATGTTTATCGATCCTTCTGGCTTATAAAAACAGACGAAGTGACTGCAAAATAATAAAGTCATGTACACAAACCAACCCTGCACACCCATTACTCTCGTTTGAATTACTCGCGGACCCGTGATCGGATAGATATGCCACGCATGTCAGATGAAAGAGGAGACACAGAGCTATCATTTGATACCAAGTACATTCTTCTGGGTTATAAAACAGACGAAGTGACAGCAAAATAATAACTTCATATAGCTGGACTTACCCCACGTTTTTGTCTGTTCTTGTGGCAAAGCATGTTTATAATCCAACGCTATCGTGTGTTTCTCTATGGCAAAGCATGTTCATAATCCGGTTTTGAGATCCTAGCAAATTCCTGCATGGCATCCAATTCAAGGCTCACATTGCATCCCAATTTGTTCAACAAAGAAACACCTTTTTTGGCTTTACTTTGGTCATGGCAATCCAGTATAAAGTTGAGAATCATTATGAGTGCATAGGCACGCAGGCTAACACGCAACCTCGGGTCAAGTCAGGTCAGATCAGTTCGTGTCACAGATATGGAGCGCAGAAAGGTCATTTTTCATCACTAAATAAAAAATGGCATTTATTTCCGTAAATCACACACCACATATTTCTGTAAATTGCTCAGCCCCAGAGTATCCCTCCAACATGGCAATTATATTGCCCGATTCAGGACAGTCTGCCCTACACACACATGAAATGCATGTAGAGCTATGAGCTTGCTGTGGTGAGAAACATGTTGAAATATAAGAATTTTTATAATGCGCTTTTTATATTCTAATTCTTTAAAAATCTAAATAAAATCAGTGCTAGTACTAATACATGGAATGATGGCAGTTCTGGATAGCCTAGACTCAGCTGAAAAAAACAATATATAATATGTGTGTGTGGCACTTACAATGACCAGAATAAATCCTTATGAATAAAGGTAGTGAAAATGCCCTAAAAACAGCTTAGGGTTCTAAGGGTTAACTTGAACTTTAGGCTAGGATATAGTACTTTACTCTTCAGGTATGCAGCTCTAGGCCAAAGCATGCATGCATGCATTGAGACCTTTCTTTGTTTTTTGTACGGGTAAAGCATTGTCCTCTTGTGTACTGAAAGAGTTTGCGGAGGCTTGTAACCCAGTTTTTCCAGTGGTGCAGGCTCATAGATATGCACCTATATTTCATTTTCCAAACTTGCTTAAATGCTTCATTGACGGCCATATTTCTCTGTTGCAGGATTGAGGCCGTCACGAGCACGGGTCAGATGGGCTCAGTTATGCGGCTGAAGCAGTTCCTGGAGGTGAGCAGACCGATCTACTGTCTGTGCTGATAACCAGCCGTGGCCTACTGGTTAGAGCTTCGGACTTGTAACCGGAGGGTTGCCAGTTCGAACCCCGACCAGTAGGCATGGCTGAAGCAAGGCACCTAACCCCTCACTGCTCCCCGAGTGTCGCTGTAGCAGGCAGCTCACTGCGTTGGGATTAGTGTGTGCTTCACCTCACTGTGTGTACAGTGTGTGCTGAGTGTGTTTCACTAATTCACGGATTGGGATAAATGCAGAGACCAAATTTCCCTCACGGGATAAAAATAATACTTATACTTATACAAAGCTTCTGTATTACGGCATGGTCATCTCACATATCCCTAATTTAAAAGCCTCTTAACAAGCACAGTTCTCATGCATTAATTATAGCTATCATTCTACATGTGGGAGCATTGAGCTGACTCATAAGTGTTTGCACTTAACATCTTACCTAAGGTGCTAAATTAGTCAATTGATTAGTTATTAAATTAACTTTTAGTTAGACTTAAGACTTTGTACTATACCCATTATTCAAGGTAGGGCCCACTGTCTGATGCAATCTCTTAATCTAAAGCAAACAATTTGTTAAATATTATTTTAGAAACCTGTTGGCTAATATTATATAAATTGTAGAATATGTCTCTAACCAGTGGCTGTAGATTACTCACCATAAGTACTGTTTTCCTTCCCAGAATGCTTTGAGAACCAAACAGATCCCACCTCCAAAAGGCCAGCTGGCCTCTGGCTTCTGGAGGACCTAATTGGTGGCTTTCCCCTGAGCTCCGCCCTGGAAAGGTCTTGATTGGTGATCGGCATTGTCCTCCTCTAAATGCATGGATCGTCGAGCCATCCATCAAACCGCCTGAGTGCCCCGAAGAGCTGCTGCAGTCGGAAGAAACCTCCCTCGCGCTACATTCGCATGCTACACAACCTCACGGCCGGGCCGCCAAGGACGCAGTCCCTTTCATTAGTTACAACAGACCTCTGAAGTTCACCTACAAAATGGACCCGAAAGCTGTAATCTTTGCCCATATAAGAATATCTTGGTACCATCTTCTGTGTTAGGAGATCCTGATTTCCTTATATGGTCAAGGATGGCAGCTGTGGGTCCTTTTTGTAGTCGAACTTTAGAGGTCCTTGCACTGTGCCTGTGTTGATACCCTTTGCGGTATTAAGCCTTAAGTCAGTTTAGGGTGCTTGGCTACCGTGTACAGAAGGAACATAGTGTTCAAACCATGCATGGATTTTTTTTTCTGTGGTATGTCATATTATACAGTATGTGGAATTTGACACGATGGATAAAGTTAGATGCGTGTGTTTTAATTAGCTAACTGGCTAGGCCAGGCTCGAGCTTTTACTGTTCTTGACCATCTCCGACGTCAAGTCCCCAGCATCCTCATTTTACGGGGGTGCTAACTCTGTTGTTTTTTATTTATTTGCATTAATAGATTGATTGTTAATCATGACATATCTGCTTAAGCCATACATTTAAGTACATTTTAATGTCATTGATAGTGTATTATACCTGTGCATAAAATGAAATGAAGTGTACTGTGTACATGCTTTTATAAAGCATGCCTTACCAGTAATAAATTGTGCACATCTTAGCATCCAAGTTGTTTGTGGGATGTTCATTCTTCCATTTAGTTAAGAGAGCTTAATCAGGGTTTGGGAAGCACTGGCCTTGTTTCTGGCAAATGCAAACATGTTTGCAAAGACAAACACAACGTTCTACTTAAGCATCTCTAAGAATACGCCCATTTCCATGTCCAGGTGTCCGGCCGCACTGATGTTAATGATGCAGCGCAGGTGTTCAGTGCGCTGATGTTAATGATGCCTTCCTTGGCAGCGCAGTTCAGTGCGCTGATGTTCATCGTGTTCATCATGTTTATGCTTGGCAGGGCAGGTGTTCCACAGTAAGGTTTACACAGTGGCAACATGTTGCGAAATGGGCTAATTAACTTCCGATCACGTCTGATCTACCTGTAGAAAATCCTTTGTCTCAGACTACATGGTTGGACAGTGCACTACGAGCATCAGACTGTATGTCTATTCAATTAAACATCACATACCATAACTGTGAAGTCTTTTTGCTAAAATACATACACTGTAGACCTTGGAGACTGCAATCATTACACACTCAAGTCAGTGCTAAGAACCTCTTCCACTATTTTTATGATCTATTTATCTACATTTAAAGGCACACTATGCAGGTTTTTTAGCTTAATATGCAAGTTTTTTAGCTCAATTTACCTTCATTTAACAGCTTCAGAGTCATTGGAATGGTTATATGACTTTTTTCGGGTTGAATGGTGGCCGTCTCGCTTCCCCCTAGCGCCTGTGAGCGGAAAAAAACACCCTTGCAACTGTGGGCCGGCGGGCCGATGGCCTCAGTGTCAGGAATTATAACGAGTGTAACAAATTGCTTTACTGCATTCAAATAAACATACACGCCAGGCACCGGCTAGAAAAAGGTAGCGATGGAGTTTCTCAGACATTTGTCATGACAGAGCAAGCGAAAAATAAGCAAAAATAAAAAAAATATATATGTGGGGGTGGGAGGGTTTGGGGGTCCTCCCTTAGAACATGTTTAATTGGTTGGATGTGATTTCCTGTATTTTGGTGCATTTTGGGGATGGCCAATACTTTAATTCAATCAGATTCATAGCCTACATCCTGATGTGTTAATATTGAGGCAATGATTCCATGCAATGGCTTGGGCTTCAGGGCCCCTGGGCCTGGTAGGTCCGTGCAGTAATCCATCTCTGACCAGAGGTAAGAGCCCACTCATAAGGGCTAGTCAATGGCCTCAGTAATCTGAAGAGCGAATGCAACATGTGTATGCAGTCCTTCTAAGCAGAGGGCGCTGCGCGGTTTAATATAGAGTAATTACTTCATGCTCCTTCATTGGTTGTTCTACTGGGTGCGTGTAAGCGAAATGCGACAGTAAGATGTCTACCACGAAATTTACCGATATTTTAAACGTTTAGTTTACATCGAAAAATGGATCATAAAATCATATTTCGTGGTGACTGAGATGCGACATGTTTATATATATTAACAATAGCACGAAACTGGATTGTCTGGATCGCTTGTTGGTTAGATGAGAGTGAGACATATGGGACTTTAAGTGGACACACATCAGATTGAACAGTTCGTGCCACACAAATTCAAGCATGGGTATGGAGCAGCAGAGCTGCAGCTCGGAGGAGATGGGCGTATGCAAGCGTCTACCGCTCATGTTTATCCTTCAGTTTCTAGTTGTGTCGCTTTGCGTTAAGTACAGCCATGCGTGCGGCACTTCCTCTAGTAGTGGCGACTTGCTCTTGTGCAGATCATGTGGACATGAAATAGCGCTCGAATCAAACGCCAACTTTGTACACAGTCGCCTTGCACTGTCTCATAGAAACGACACCGTTGTTGGGGAGAAGAGGGTGTCTGTTCAGCTGTTTGAAAACCCTCAGGGTTATCAATTCGAAGTCATAACTTTCAAGACAGCAGACGTGCGGAAACATTGGCCAGCAGAGAAACATTTCACCTGGTTTCCTGGCTACTCTTGGACCATAGCCACATGTCCACGGTGCAGAGCGCACCTCGGTCAGTCATTCATCTCATCTCTGCATGCTAAATATAAACAGCAAGTTAAACGTTAAGTCTTTGTAAATGTCGTACGGTTGCCTTTTTCTTACATGATTTCTACTTCCAGGTTGGGCATTTCAACCCAGCGATTGGCCCTCGACAATCAGCACCGAGCAGTTTGATGACTCACAACAGACTTTTGTGGCGTTGATCATCCAGAGGTTGCTGCGCGAACACTTTGCATCTTCTCTTCTCGTCACACCCAAAGCATTCAGAAGCTGATAGTTTTCTGACCATTTTTCAATATTTTTGTTTAATAAAAAAGACTTATGGCTCATCCAAGTAACAGCTGAATGATTCTGTTGACCAATGCTGGGAATAATCTGAAACATCTGTGTCAACATTTACTTTTATTTTACCAAAGTAACTTTCAAACATTTTGTAGGTTAAACCCCTGTGTAAATATCAAGTAGATTAGCGGTAGCTTCCAATTAATTTTGCTGAGGCAGTGGGGCCGAAAGGCATCTTTTTTTCCCGTTTTAGTTTTATTTTCTTTATCAAAAAGTCATTTCAAATCTTGTGGATGTCTGTAAAACAATACAGTTAAAAATCAAAAACAAAACTCAAAATAATGGTGTCAAACCCACCCTTCCCATACACAACCTTCAAAGACCCCATCCCACCCAAAAAATGACCTCAAAACAATGTTACAAGAGGTGACAGGAATGAGCTGGTAATGACTATTGTTAAACCACATGACAGGAAAAGACATTTGGAAGGGCTCTAATGCCTTTCGAGTGGAAAAGGAAAACAAACCTGTGAAACGCTAAATCTAGCAGTTCACTGCGCCATGGCTTTTGATCATTGTTTTTCCTCCTCTCTCCACACAACCTTTTACAGGAAGAAAATTATACATATTTGTACATATATATAAATTGCTATTTATTGGTTGATCCGGTCCAGATGACGTGCTGACACTAAGTTTGTCGTTTACCTCAAATACATCTGGGGATTGAGATGGTGAGTGCCTTGGAGGCGGGATTTAGCAGTCAGTTTATTATGAGTCCGTCAAGGAGGAAGGAGGGGAGGGGCAACCTTGGACATGGCACCGTCTGGGGAGGTGGTTCAACGGAGAAGGAGAGGAGGAGCACAAAATAAACAGAGAGAGAGATAGCATCCTGCTCTTGAGAAAAACAAAACAGAAAAAATGCTGGCGAAATCAAGTGGGGAGGCGTCCGGTATTTTCGGCTCTAGTCGTCCTCCCCGTCGTCATCCTGGAAGAAACGAAACAGAGGTCTGGTCAACTGCTGCTGCATCAGTGTGTGCAGCTTCCACACTAGCATGAAACAATCACCCACAATCTTATGTCTTTAAAACTGGCTGCTGGATCACCCACAATCTTATGTCTTTAAAACTGGGTTCTGGATCAACAGCTTGTGAATACAAAGAACAATCCCTCACAATTTTATTGTCCTTAAAACTGGGTGCTAAGTCAACACCTTGAGTAGACCAGAGATGTTGCTAGTGTTGAAACTGACCATCACCATGGCAACCTAAACATGCATTATATGGAGACGTACCTCTCCATCATCCCCATCTTCTTCGTCCTCATCCTCTTCTCCATCATCTTCACCCTCCTCGTCTATGTCTTCCAGACCCTCCTCATCCTCCTCATCATCTTCCCCCTCACCCTCATCATCCATGTCAGGCACCTGTGTGAATGCAACACACCAGGAAAAATTAAACAATACAATTCAAACAGCTAGCAGGCAGAGAACTATCCCTTTAAGGCCCCTCGCAAAATTCAAACTGTGCAGATTTAGAATTTATATTGCGCCAATTCTAAATGGTCATTTAAGTTCATGTTACATCAAATGGATGCTTCTGATGGCAACATTCACATTTTGAGGTCACACTTAAGAACCGTTATTACAAATCCATAGTGAGACAGGGTTAACTGTTTGCAGGACTTTTACGCCTCCTAAGAAGCCATTCTTCAATCAGTGACTTAACATTCGTGTGTCTTCAGTGCCTGCAACCCTGTTACAGAGCATGCTACCAACTTCACTGGATTATAATTCTGGACATACTAGAACCCTGGTGTGTGTGTGTGTGTGTCACTAACCAGGTAGTACTGCAGGGGATTGGGCCAAATGTCATCCTTGATGACCTCGCCAAGCTCGTCAGCCCCTGAGTCGGAATGGTCGGTGAACCAGGTGAAGAAGCTCTCTGGCTCCTCGTGTTGCCTCTTCCTGCCGGCCTTGTTCTGCGTCTGCCCAGACCGACTTGTGAGGTCCTGTGGAGATAAAGAGACAGATGCGCTGTCGTTAAGCTACAAACGCTCAGTATTTCACTGCTAAGGAATAAACAGTTTTTAGATACTCTACTCGGGATTCTTTAAGAAAAATAATAATATTAATTAAATATAATTATTAAAGTTTTAGAAATTAACAATAGCAGGTTAATTTTTGTATTGACCCACGTAATAATTCATTAGGTGGTGAAGTGAACATTGAAGTAATCAATGTTATGTTCTCAGTTAATGGGTCAGGGCAAAGAATACAGAAGAAGAAGACAGCAAATATTCAGAGGATGATAAAACACAGTGCATTTCTTTGTCCCTTTACCGAGCCGACATGTATACCTAAGGCAAACACTACAAATGTCAAAATCATCCATCAATGCTGGGTGGGTCTCAGACTTGAAAACTGACTCGGCATGACCCATTCAGCAAAGAGAGTGATCAAGGAACAAACATCCTACTATAAGTAAAATGGTACACTTAATTACTCCCAAACAAAAAAATGGATGACTGGAAAAGAAGTTACAGATCTCTCAAACCTAACTGAGCAGATGGCTGCGCAACTCACCTTTCCTGATTTCCATTTGATTTCTGTAGACTTTGAAGTTGGGTCCCCACTTTCGTTCAGGTGGAACTCTTTGGAAAGAACTTTGTTGTCAAAGTACTGATTTTCATCGAAGTACTAAAAAGTAAAACAAGAAGGGGGGGGTTCGTCAAACAATTAGCTTCAGTCATTGCCACATTAAAAAAAGAGACATTAAATCATTAAAACACAGACACATAAACATTACTTACAAAATCTATTCTGTATCCTGACTTGATGTCTTCAAACTCAGTCACCTCCACCCGGGTCAGATAATGAAGTGCCTCCTCATCCTCTTCACCAAGCAGAGCAGAGACTGCAAAGAGAACAAAATGAAGACCACTTGAGCAATAATAAAAAAATTTAAAAAAAAAAAAAAAAATCACTGCCACCCATGACTGGAGTTCCTTAAGTATTTTTATAAATTGTGCATCATCTTTAACCAATTTGTTTTGGTAATACACACAGCAGGCTTTCAGCATCATAAAATCCTCACATACTCACCTTGAGGGTGGTTGACGAAAGTTGTGACCCAGAAGTTGGGGATTTTGGCGATCAGTTCTGACCTCTTCTGAAAGAATGGCTGACGGAGTTTGTTGTATTTCTGTTCAACTTTCAATATTTCCTCGCTTGCTTGCTCATTAAGTCTGCAGACACAAGACACAAAACATGAGTATGACCAATCTTAAACTTGATATGCCCTTTGCACAATTCAAGGTCTGCTGCAAGATAAAGTTAGTTAACGTCTTACCTGTCAATTTCATTCTGTACTTCGTCAATGTGTTCGATGGCTTCCTGTTGCTCTTTTTCTGCATACATGAAACGACAATGATATTGTTTGTTAAAGTTCTCAGGTTCACTTATTAAAAACATAAAAAATAAAGGTCAAGGAAGTTCCAAGATTAAAGTACACTGTCATTCCCAATTCTACAATTAAATGTCGTATGCGGAATAGCACATGGCCTTCCAGATAATAGCGAAAGACAAACATAAACATACTTTAAAACACAACATTAAACGGGCGCTTCAAGGGAATATTGCTCAAATTACTTGAGGGGGAACGCAACAAATGCAACATATACGCTATACCGCGCGCCCGAACGACTTTTCCTGCACCTGGAGAATGCCGCCCGCGTGGTTTAAATGTGCGGCAGCTCGCAGGGCGTCCGCTCCTGCTGTGGTAATGAAGCGGTCTCGGGCTACGTGCTAAAGTTAGCAAGTAGCTAACGGTCAAATACAAACGGTAAACCCCAAGTAAGTGCTACATCCAAAAGTTGATTTTCGATGTTGCCCCATTTCAATATTCGATATCAAATGCGGACTTTCGCTTCTGCTATAGTCAATGGTTCATATAAACTCGCTACAACGTTGGACAACATTAGCTTGCCTGCTAATGTGAGCTAGCTGGCGACATCATGGCGGCGGGGCAAAACAACAATAGTGGCTGGCTAGTTGGCTAGCGCAGACCTAGTGATTCATTCAATGCATTAAGTTAGTGTTTCGGGCGTACTAGGTACACTTCTGACAAATTATATATTCGTTGGGGGGAGTGGCGATAAGATGCTCGTAAAAATCGCATCTGTTTTGTTGTGCTTAATATATAGCTCGATAAAATAAAACATGCCTTGCATTACATTGACATAATTCAGCATTGTGAAGCTAGCTAGTTAGCTAACTAGCATAACGATATCAATATGGCTTCCACCACCGGTGTGCCTTCTAGCACTCAAAGGGCTACAGAGCTAACCAAGTCCCAATCACGAATACTAGAAAACACATGCACCATACATGACTGATGTTAAATTACATATATACTTTTATAATTTCTAAGACATATCCATAACTCCATAATGAGGAACAAGAGAAAGTGAAAATGGCGATGCTCACAAGGCCGCCATTCCTTACCAGAGGTCTCCTCCGCTCCGTCATGGTTAGAGTTCAGCTCCTTTTTACTCACTTTAGCCGCTGAGGCTGACATGATTTTCGCTGGTTGAGGAACAAGTCGCTAGAAAATACGCTACAGATTGGATTTTATAATCTGCCTACAATTTAGGACAAGAATTTAAGAAAGGAAGTGTGCTGCGCTCGCGAGGGAATGCAAACACACACACGCGTACAACCACACAACCTAGTCACTCACGCGCTCCCCCGGTAAGAACGCGCTCCGCGCAAGAAGCGCAAACTGAACACGTGCTCCGCCTCCTCGCAGGCAGCCTACAGAGTTCTGCGCTCGAAAATGAATCTGCGACCTGATTGGTGGAACCGTAAGATAGGGAGTGGTGTGGAAAAACTACAAAACGGGCGGGATTTTAGTCCTGCAAAACATCCGAGCAGGATCAACAAAACATTCTACAGAAATCTAGATTTTTAAAAACAAAGTAAAGCCTATACTGAACTGTCTGAGGTCCAACAACCATCTTATGTGAATACTACAATAATTTAAGAGGGTACATGGTTTACATAACTATACTAATTCTGTATTGCCCATTGATTATCATATACCACAGTAGGCCTCTATGAGAGCAGTGAAAGTACAAGAATCCATGATGGACATGGTTGGGCCAGAATTCATGGAGTTAAGCAACATGACCCTATACTGTATGTAGGCATCCCCATAAGTAGAAATTGTTTTGTCTCTACAACTGAAACATTTGTTATGCAGTTTTGAAACATGGTTAAAGAACAACCTTTTTGGACAAAGCACTTTGTCCAATATTTGAATGAATGGTGTTTTTGCACTGTACAAATTTAAATGAAGGCCCAAGAATAAATACAAATATTTATTTAAAGTTAATTTGTAGTAAATTACATTAAAGCAAGAGAAAGTTTTGAAACAAACCTTTCATTACAAATTCAGTAAATGTTTCCCCAGAAACAGCTAAATTATTACATTTTGATTATTCTGAAACAGACATTTAAACCTACAAAAAACTGAGGGGAACTTTTGCATCTGAAAAAGATGAGAAATATTCGATGTAGTGTGCCACTTAGGGTCAAAATGAGTGAAGGACGTTTTGGGAATGTATTACAGACGATTCATGTTAACTGTAATCTCTATGAAAAGACAATCAGATGCATGGATGGCCAATGTTGCTCAGCAATACACCATGTCCATGATCTGCATATCATGCATCCAGCAGCACAATGGTAAACTCCTTCCTGAATGTGTCGTGAAGCACCAATCATCACCGCCATGACATATTTTTCAAGAGAATCTGAGTAGCCAGTGTGTTAAGCCTCCCAGTACTGTCTCCATATTCAGTAGTCAGTCACACACTGCACTTGCTCGGAACTTGGCGTACACTCTCTCCCAAGCCACAGTCCGACACACGCAGAAGAAGTCCCAGAGGTTGCAGAGTGGCCCTCGGTCGAAGGGGTTCTCCTCCGAATCGCAGTGCTTGAGGTAGGAGATGCGGTGGCGTGCCATGAACTCCCAGGTGGTGGTGTTGCTGGACGCCAGGTAGAGGTGGCATCCTAGCAGGAGCACGACGACACCTGAGAACACGCCAGTCACCCCCAGAGCCGCCAGCAGGAAGCCGTTCTGCACAAACCACAGTTTCCATGTGGGGGCGGAAACAATGCCAGACCTGTTCGACACAGACGAACACAGCTGCATGTTAGCCATTTGGGGTTTGTTTGTTTAAAATGTGTTCAAAACCAATCTGCCGTGTGGTGTCAGATCTACATAGACAGTGTGATCACACACATCTCAACCAGGCATTATATAATAAATATTTATATATAATGTATAATATGTGACACATAGTAGATGCAAAGAGCCAACACAAATTTTGATACAGAGTAATTAATGTCAAAAGTGTCCAAATAATCAGTGTTTTTTGTAATTCTGCTTGAAGTGCAGAGCCCTAACATCAGTTTTGTCTCAACTAAAAACACAGAGACTGCATTTACCCATAATCCACTAGTGTTTGGATGGGTCTTCATGAAGTGCCACTTACCAGGCAGTCTGCAGGCCCCACAGAAGAACCAGCAGCTGGACTCCCAGATAGAGCAGAAACCAGCGGTGGTTCCGCTCCCCGACACAGTTCTCTATCCAGGGACAGTGGTGGTCAAACCGTCTCACACATCTGTTACATGCCTTGCAGTGCTTGGCTCTCATTGGTTGCTGTTAGGGAGAAGAATAACGTTCGGTTGCTGTTTGGGAGAAGAATAACTTTATGACACAGTAAAGTGTGAATGGTAAGGCTGATAAAACTATGATGATAGACCAAAAGCAACATGCAGTGTATTCTCGGAAACACACTGATAATACTATCATCAGGTTACGTAAATATTGTAATGGAATTTTCATTATTTAATAGGCATACCAGTAGTAAACAGTATCCACAACGTCTAAGACGAGCTGTCTGTGGCATCATTTCTTCCAGTTCTTCATTTGTAGATGATATCTGATATAGAACATAACACAAGCAAGTTAAACTGTATGAAGTTGCTCTGTGGAAACCTGTTTGTTATACATTTGTAGCATGCAGGCCATGGGATCGATTTAAATCATCACCTCAACGTCGCTGAGCACAAACCCCGGGTCCATGAGCGAAACCGTGAAGTAAAGCATCACGGAGATGAGCACCAAGGATGCGAAAACCACCGGATGTGCCAGCTCCCCTTTCTCCTCATACTTCCGCAAATCTTGAAAAATCAGTTCATTTGGTTAAAACGTGAAAAAGTTATTTTAAAAGTCATGAATTGACCCATGTTTGTTCACTACACTTGAAACCCTTACCTGTGTCGTGTAAAAATAACACAAGTGTTGTCGCCCAAGTAAGGATGACATGTCCAGTTCTTACGAGACAACCTGTTCTAAACACCTTCTTAAACATGTTGACATGTTTGAGCGACTCTAGCACAGCGAGAACTTAATAATAAATAACATTTAGTTAACGTTAAACTGTGGCGTGACGTTATTAGTGCAGAAAACCTCAAATTATAGGCATTCCAAAGTGTCACAACACCACACCAACAAAGCAGTTTATAAGCTAGCTAGCTAACGTGAGCTAACTAATTACGCCCACGTTAATCGGGTTAAAAGTTGATTTGTACCGATCCACCTTTGAGCTTTAACGTAGACAAAATGAAACATTTGCCAAATAGTCTTTAACACGTTATTTTACTTTGTGGCAAGTAAAATAAATTGGCTTAAAAACGGACAAAGTAACCAATTGTCCTAGCCATTTGTTTCCTCCTTGAGTTGTTTTGTTTCTGTCAGGCCGAGGTTTGTTTGCAGAGACATATCTTACCAGTAGAGGTCAGCATTTACCAATAGACCCCAGAGCCAAGTGTGATTTACCCGAAACAGGCCGGGCTAAGGACTTTTGAGAGTTTACACAAGGGTGCAATGCAGGACTGGCTTTGTAGCCTACAAATACAGACCACTTCCCCGATTATGTGAAAAACTACACAGGACTACACAGAATTAAAACAAGCTATAGCCTAAGCCTGTACTACATAAAACAACAATTCTACAAACAATACAACAAACTCAGCTAATGATTTTGTTTTTGCAGCTCCTATACAGAGGACTGAATTAAATTCATTAAATGTTATCATGTAAGTGCAATGCTCCAAACAAAGCCCATGAAAACTCTGCAACTGCAGCTCATCATGTGTCTATTGTAAGAAATACAATTAATGACTAAATCAGCCACAGAGGGATGATCAGTTATTTTTTTATTAATGCACAAGGATATGATAAACAAGAGACACAGGTTACACAAGGTGTAGTCTAATGAGCTTCAATAGTAGTAGTCAACGGCATCACAATGGCAGTTAAACGCAAGTTGCCTCTGGAAGATCATCTAATATTGATTTCCAGTACTTTTAAAATAAATTCTAATCAATTTGGGAAAATAAAACTTAATGGTGAAAAGATAGAGATAAACTTTATCAATGAGTAACATGGCAAAGTTTCATAAGGTAATTTAAACAATGAACTTTATTTAACAAGGTAACACGCAAATTTCTTCAGTTACAGGCATTAACATGCACGACTGTTCTCTGTTCTATAATGATCTGGCCTAATTATAGAATACAGTTCTACAACTCAATGAAAACAAATCTAACAATTCAGAAATTAAAAACAATGTTTTTAAATTTGTTTGAGCTTACTCAGGAACATGAGGCGTGCAGCCTTTGCTTTGAACTCAAGTGATCAAAATGAATTTAATTTCAGTTTATAATGAATAGTGCAACTTATTTCCACACAAATACATCCAGTACCCTACATGTGCACAGGTGAACTGACATGTATTTGACACAAATATTTTAAAACTGTCCCAGATTAGACTATTTTAATGGTGGCTGAGATCAGTGATGTTCATCCTGAGGTAGTGTGAATGTGACTAATCATTGTACCCTGTATAGCGTAGTGCACACAGCCTGACTACATTCAGCTATTTGAATAACACGCTCTGATCCTTTAAACAACAGTACAGAGAGTGCAAATAATTTGGTTTTAAGGCAAAAAACAATTCAATGGTGTGATACCACAGAGACTACAGTGGACCTATGTGCGTATAAGATATACTGACCTAAATGTGTCAATATTGCACATGGACAGGAATGTCTTCCTGACATTGCCTAATAAGTCAGGTTTATTCCTTCTCTGGTCCCAGATTTGTGTGATCATGAATGTAAACAGATCTACACAACAGCTTGTTTACCACACAGACATCATCATGACGGTGATTACACCGAAGGTAAACATATACACAAAGATAACACAATTGGCAGTGTCTGTCTCTTAATAGAGAGAGAGAGCGAGAGAGAGAGAGAGGGGGAGAGAGAGAGAGAGAGAGAGAGAGACTGAAGGTATAAGGCATATCTAGGGCATGGAAACCCAAAAAACAGTGGAACTTGGAAGAGGTTCGTTCTGTATTAAACACAGACGTTGTTTCGTTAAAGTTTTCATCCAAAGCTAGTGAGTTGTCAGAATTGGCTAAAGGCCTACAGTCTGTCTTTCAAACACCAATAGCAGAGTTGGCACCTTTAAAAGTCAACTAGCTTGTTAACTGTATTTGCTAAAATCCTCCATTAAGTTAGCCTGGTTTCACCAAACCCATAATCACTTTGTGAAAAATGTCTGGGAACGTTCCATTGGGAATGCTTCCCTCTGCCACCAGGACTGCGAACGAATCAGAGGGGATGACAGAGCTAGAGTAAGCAATTCAATGGTAGAGCAATGTCAACAAATATCAACAAATTGCAGCCGGAAGAACTTGTAAGTGAGGACCAATCATTTCAAAGTGTAACAGCGCTAAAGTCTACGCCCATTACAATGCTACGGCCAGAAACATTCCCCAGTGGAGCATTCCCAGACCCATTTAACATAGGGAATATGGGTTTGGTTAGCCTATAAATCTAGACGCACCCTAGCGGCAGCAAATTTAATTTGTTGTCCGGGCTAGTCTAGCAACTCACCGTTGGCTTGCGAGCTGGAAAAATTAAACTTTGATAGGGCCAATCACATCGTGTATAGAGTCGTTAGGCGGGCTTAATATAATGATTGATGGCAGAGTTGAAACGGTTCGGCGTGAATTCCCTGCTACTTGAAAACAAAGAAGATGGATGTTGCTGTTGGCTAACAGCGTGACACGAGTTAACCTTTTTTTAAGTTGGCAAAAGTTTGAACAAGCCAACTAGCTCCGCTGGTGGGAAAACGCATGGGACTCATGAGTTGTAGCGCTATCCTATTGAGTGCAGAGGGAATTTGAAAGAAAACCGATTATCCTGCATCTCGGACTGAGCACTGCCAACGCTGAGGGCCAGATGTACGTACATTTGCGAACGTAACGTTATCAGCGCCATGGACAAACCGCAGACTGCGAACGCTGACAGACCCAAGTTTCCGTCGTATTTATCAATCGTTCAATCCTTGGTGTAAACTGCGCCTTTCTCTGCCTCTCTCCGCCCATAAACGCAATTTACGAACGTCCACAACTGAATGGCAGAGCCTACAAGCGCAGTTGAATGAAGTTAACTGATGACAACATTACAAAGAATCAAACGTTTAGCGATCATGAAATAATACCATAGATGATAAGATGTCAACGAGCAGGGAGATAATGAAGATCAGTAGTTCTACTCAAACTACTTGTGAACGTAGGCTATGGAAAATTGGTCAAATCTAGCAAGTAGGAAAGTTTAAGTGAATGACGTGAAAGTGAAAGTAAGACATTCGAAAGGCCAACGAAAGTTAATGTTGCTTTTGATAGTAGCCTACAAAGACTTGCAAAACTGTTGCTCTAAATAGCGATTCTGTTGTCTTTGAAAGGTTCTCTTATTGAAGCATTGAACTTCAATTTGGATTAACACCTGCTTTTACAAGGTGCAAGTATTTAGGCGCAGAATAGACGTGCGCTTTCAGGAGCAGTCTTTGTACATACCGCGGAATACATAATTAGGCGCTCTTTACTCTTCCCCTCCCATCTTTTTACGCTAAACTCCCACTTTCCCCTGGATCCTCCCATGAATGCATATGCATGACATGACAATCGCAATCAACCACTTTCAGCTCCTGCGACAGGCAGTTTGCGCTTTTACATCATTGCGGCCTGTTTGTACATACCTCGCGAAACAATTTGTTGCGAAACAAATACGCCTGAAGTGGGCGCAAAAGCGTTAGTACATCTGGCCCTGAGTGTCCAGACCCAACATTTTAATGTGGGTCTGGCTCGTTAGGCTAGGGTTTGGTGTGACCAGGCCACCATTACATAACATATATGAGGTGAAAAGAGGTGGGAATAAGAATCTCTGTGCCAATGATGCATCTGCTCTGCCTTGTCCCTGATTATTCTGAGATGATACTAATATTAATATTACTATAACAGTACTATTACTATGTACTACAAAATAACAATGTTTAACAGAGTAAGAATAAACATACATATAAAACATATTTGCATACATAAACATATATGAACATAATTAATTATGTTAATTGAATTAAGTGGTTCTTATAATTTATAGTTTGTATATTTATGGTATTGTTTATTTTCATTATTGATTGTTGATATTGCATTGACATTATTGTTACTATTGTAATTTTTCTTAATGTAGTCTTACTAACTCTTTTAAATTGTTTACTGTTAATTTTTAACTATTGTTTTATTTTGTAAGTTGCTTTAGACAAAAGTGTCTGCTAAATTCCATAGCCATAGGCATTCATAAAAATGGAAAAAGCACAAAAAAAGTTATAGTTAAAAGTTTTAAAATCAAGTATAGCATTGGTTTGAGTGTGGCTTTGTTAAGCTTTTTCATAAAGTACACTTTCAGGTAATGTAACATAAAATTCATAAAATATTTTCCATTCAAGAAGAAATGTATAAAGCAAAGAAAAGATTGAAGTACAATGAAGCATCCAGTTATGTCGCTGGTTTACACAGACAAGTAAATATGTTTTATATGGTTATCAACCCCAGAGTTCAGTCCAAGAAGTCTCAGGATAACAAGATATGTCCTTAGATATGAATCAGAAAATCTTACCTTTCTCATGCAGTGAGATCAGGAAGAGAGGGTGATTACGTCTGTTTCAGGAAGACAGTGTAACTATTTGGATAACCTCCTTCATATACAATCAATAACTCATCTATAAACAACCTGCAAACTTGGCTTCTATACTACCTGATGTCAACTGATACAACACATCCTCCTCTGCACTGTAACAGATGTCAACGTTGACTTAGGTGGAGTACCCAGAACCAGAGGAGACCTGCAGGTAAGGTGATGGGTATTAATTGTGATACTAACCCTGGAAACCAGCTGGTGGGTACAGTCCTGGATTCTGGGCAAGGTTTGGGGCCGCATATTGATTTGGAGGCTGGCCTGGTTGCTGGCCTGGGTATGGACCTGGTGGTGGATTTCCATATGGGACCGGTGGTTGATTTGGGTATGGACCTGGTGGTTGATTTGGGTATGGACCTGGTGGTTGATTTGCGTATGGACCTGGTGGTTGATGTGGTTGATTTGCGTATGGACCTGGTGGTGGATTTTGGTACTGACCTGGTGGTGGATTTTGGTACGGAGCTGCTTGTTGGTTTGAATATGGGCCAGGTTGCTGATTTGGGTACTGTCCAGGGTGCTGGCTCTGAGGTTGGACAGTAGTAGGGGCCTGATTGGGATTGAAGGGAATGCCGCACAGTGCAATGGGGAATTTGACTTCCAGGTCTGAACTGCGGGAAATCTTCAGAGACAGCTGCAATATGAGAGACAGAAGGACAGATGGATAGATAGATGGACACATGGCTGATAAGAGACTGACCTCTACATCTCCACATCACACATATGGCAAATAAGAGACTGACATCTCCACATCACACATATGGCTGATAAGAGACTGACCTCTACATCTCCACATCACACATATGGCTGATAAGAGACTAACATCTCCACATCACACATATGGCTGATAAGAGACTGACCTCTACATCTCCACATCACACATATGGCTGATAAGAGACTAACATCTCCACATCACACATATGGCTGATAAGAGAATGACCTCTACATCTCCACATCACAAATATGGCTGATAAGAGACTGACCTCCACATCTCCACATCACACATATGGCTGATAAGAGACTAACATCTCCACATCACACATATGGCTGATAAGAGACTGACCTCTACATCTCCACATCACACATATGGCTGATAAGAGACTAACATCTCCACATCACACATATGGCTGATAAGAGACTGACCTCCACTTACATCTGATAAGAGACTAACATCTCCACATCACACATATGGCTGATAAGAGACTGACCTCTACATCTCCACATCACACATATGGCTGATAAGAGACTAACATCTCCACATCACACATATGGCTGATAAGAGAATGACCTCTACATCTCCACATCACAAATATGGCTGATAAGAGACTGACCTCTACATCTCCACATCACACATATGGCTGATAAGAGACTAACATCTCCACATCACACATATGGCTGATAAGAGACTGACCTCTACATCTCCACATCA
Organism: Alosa alosa; assembly: GCF_017589495.1. Lineage (NCBI taxonomy): Eukaryota > Metazoa > Chordata > Actinopteri > Clupeiformes > Clupeidae > Alosa > Alosa alosa. The sequence continues at coordinate 33,489,742 of NC_063193.1, forward strand.
CACATATGGCTGATAAGAGACTAACATCTCCACATCACACATATGGCTGATAAGAGAATGACCTCTACATCTCCACATCACACATATGGCTGATAAGAGACTGACCTCTACATCTCCACATCACACATATGGCTGATAAGAGACTAACATCTCCACATCACACATATGGCTGATAAGAGACTGACCTCTACATCTCCACATCACACATATGGCTGATAAGAGACTAACATCTCCACATAACACATATGGCTGATAAGAGACTGACCTCTACATCTCCACATCACACATATGGCTGATAAGAGACTAACATCTCCACATCACACATATGGCTGATAAGAGACTGACCTCTACATCTCCACATCACACATATGGCTGATAAGAGACTAACATCTCCACATCACACATATGGCTGATAAGAGACTAACCTCTACATCCCCACACATCACACATATGGCTGATGTAAATTGGCTGGCTGTGCTTATCTCTGAGCTCATGCTTACCATAACATAGTACTGAACGTCAATGATCTGGCAGTTGGCAATGGTTAAGGCAGCATTCTCTGGGATGTGAAGCATGATCTCACTGTGTACATCCGTGGTGTTGGGACCAATGGATTGGCCGTCTTTACTCGACTTTACACTTGACACGTATTTCCTCTTCGCCCTCCCAGAGGTGTAGCAGATCTGCTCCATGACCAGTTTAGCATGCGGCGTCACCGTGCGACTGGAGGCATTACCAATTTCTGCAATAATTTTCACTGTCTCTCCTGCAAAAAAAATAACACACCAGTCATATATATTGATACTCAAAAGTAATAACACAAATTAATTATAATTTCATTATTTTCTTCCATATGCATTGCACAGTTAATGTAGCGATTTCACAATAACTTGATGACCTCAAGTTAAATACACTACAATAACAAATAAATGGCAAAGTGAAAAAGAAATCCTTTCTACATATTATTTGTTCCTTGATCCATGCCCTTTACAATGTTCCCTGTCTCTCTCATGCACGTGTTCACTTTTCCTGTCTGAACAGATGCAGCTGTGGCATTTGACATTTATGGGCGAGGCAGGGGATTAGTGGGCCTACATGTAATAATTATGTTATGACAAAATAACCGGTGGCTATTCTCCCCTTGTGTAGGCTACTTACCTGGGCTGAAGCCTTTCCTCTCCACCTGGGCGTTTATGGACACTGGTCCACTGGTGCACCAAAGACAGCAGAGTGTCTTGGCATTAGACCCTGTGAGCGGCATCTACCAACACCAAGAACAACAGAACATCAATATCATCTGCTAACTGGTTGAACTTAATTAAATTTAAAGCAAATTTCTGCTTCTGGTCTGACTCTCTTGACATCATATTATCATAACACAGCAAGATTCCTCACCCGAAGATGTGGATGATTGGCATCCGTGCGGCTGGCAAACTGGACCTCCGTATCAAATTCTTTAGCCAAATGCCAAGGTCTGTGTATGGCGACAACCATGGAATACCGAATTTTCCCATACGTCCCGTTAAACGACGGAGGGAAGTCACTGTTTGAGGGGAAAGATGTTTATGTTACCACATCTTTATTCATTTCAAGTAGAATGGCAGAACGTCTTATTAAAAGGGTGGCGTAGGTCTAGGCTACCCTTGTGGAAGCTGGCATGTAAACGGAAACACATGCTTCCCCGGAGGTAAGACTGTGTGACCACTTGCTGTAAACAAACAAGCAATATTGAGAAAAAGTTAGGCTATGGGCCTAGCATGACTCGTGGTGAAGTCTGAAACTAAACAAAAGACAGGCACACCTACCATCGTTAGCTTGCATCACGATATGGGAGAGATTGAAGAAATCTAACTCGGCGGAGTATGTTCTCCTTCTCCCTCTGGCTGCCCCTTGTCTTCTCCTATTTCTTCCTACTCCACCACGACGACCGGTAGCAGGACCCCGATTTTGTTCGTGCCATAACACGCTAGCTTTACCTTTCATCGACATCATTATGGACTGAATCTTTGCTTCTTTAGTGAGATCAAACAGCACTTGACCTGACAAGAGATCTCCACCCGAAAAGGTCACTTTTGGGTTTAAAGCGTTGAAATTTATCGTGAAGTTTTGAAAAGTCTCCTCGAACATCTTGAATAATAGATTGCTTCCAGTTCTTCCAATTCAGAAATCTCGTTTATATTACAATTCCGTCATTCAATGAATAGCTTAGATAGTAGGATATGACATTTAAGGCACACTTAGATTTGTAAAGAGCAAAACAATTAAGCGCCATGCGCCTGCGCATTTGCCTTAGGGGAATGCAGCGCAAACCACACCCATTGGGTAAATCAGCTCCGTGCATACCATACCTCCTATGTGAGGATACAATGATGCTTCCTGCCAGGAATGGGTGGGATTTTGAGTTATTTGATCTCTAAATGAATGTCCATAAAAATAATGCCCAGTTCTACAGAATCCTTATTTCAAACTTGGTAAACACACTAGGCTACTAAACCAGCGAGACTACACTTTTTATTTTATTTCATTTGATTTATTTATCCTTTGTTTAACCATAGTCACATTTTCCAACTAAGATTGAGGTTCACATCCAATTGGGTCCTAGCCAAGAAAGGCAGCATCGTTAGAGAGAATAAACATCATAAAACTTAACACAATTAGCAAGGATGTGAACAGAATAAGGAAACATTAGGAAAATAGCAAGACAATCTAAAAGCATTTACAGGGATTTACAGAACATTTTAACACAACTAAAATCAGAAAGTGGAATGAATATGTAATGTTTTAACTGTTTTTGAATTGCAGTCCAGGATGAAGGAGCATCACATCGGAAAGCTGTAGAGCCATGGCCACACTCACTGAACACTTTAAGTGTTATGTCCAGTTGCTGTAGAGCCATGGCCACACTGAACACTTTAAGTGTTATGTCCAGTTGCTGTAGAGCCATGGCCACACTGAACACTTTAAGTGTTATGTCCATTGCTGAGGGACAAGTTCAGTCAAGTCAGTGCAGGCTCTGTCTGGGGGTCATTCCTCCCCCAGGGTCCTAAATTCTTAGGCTTTTGGTCTCCTCCCGGTTCAGAGAGCCCCGTGTCCCCTTACAGCCCCTGCTGTAACATTTTATGCTCTTTATATTGTAATTCTATTTGCATTCACGTTTCATCTCCATAGATTCCTGCCTTGCACGTCTACCCATATTTTGGAATATTTCAGTCTATAGGGCTTATTCCCAAACACGCCGTGAATAAGCCTTTATGAGAGCACTTAAATAAGTGGGTTTTGCTACCCCTGGGCCACTGAGCTCCTCCAAGGAACGTTTTCTGGTACTGTCACTACCACAACCATCTGCTCAGTTCTACTTATGTAGAATGAATACAAGCAGAATTGCAATGTAAGAGGATCACTAGGATATGAATTGTGTCTTAAAAGGTCACAGGGGAGATGTGATGAGTAGTATTCATGCTTCATCTCCATATGAATTGTGTTATAAGGTCACAGGGGAGATGTGATGAGCAGTATTCACGCTTCATCTCCATATGCCTTCATCTACCCATATCTTGGAATATTTCAGTCTACTGGGAGGAATCTTCACAGCTCTGCAGTGAAATGGTCCTTGAACATGATGTGGTCTAAAACACAGCAAAGTGGAAAAGTGTTTAACTTAATTGAATAATAGAACCAGGACAGTGTTTTCACTATCCTTCTTTCATGAATGTTTTCGCCTTTATATCTTTTTACCACCAGGTGGCGCTGTGAAACTGACTTTGGTGAGACTTCATCAGACTTGCTAATACAGTGACCCTCCTGCATACCTCATGTGATATACTCTGGCACAGATAAGCCCTGTTTCTATGAGCATGCAGATGAACACTTTTTAGTGTTTTAGTCTTTAGTGTAATAAGTTAACTGGTGCTCTCATATTATGTAAATATTCAACCTACTCATTTGCACCATCACCATGACACTCACTCACACAGAGCACCTTACCTTATGCACAGAGAATCACAGTCCCTGCCTCAGTCATTGCAAGTGCCTCTTGATTAATCACCCACTATGTGGATACTGTTTTTAGAATTGATTTAGATTAAGTGTTATTTAGTATAATTTCTATTTTAGTATATTCTTTATCCTCTACTGTCCTTATTGCTTAGTTGTGTTTTTTATATATTATATACTTTTAATTACTTTTTTCTGCTGTTAGTGAATGTGTGTGTGATGTCTGTATGCTACTGAGACCTTGAATTTCCCCTTGGGGATCAATAAAGTATCTATCTATCTAAAGCAAAAGGGTGCTCTTAATTGAAGAACAGCATGATTTCAACATTTCAGATGGTCTATAGATCCCACTTTGACTGTTCTGTTTTTTATAAAGGCATGCACACGGCTACATACCTTAAGGGGGGGGGGGTGTAGTCATTCCTAATCCCAGGAACTCGATCGCAACTGCTTATCCCATATGAACTGCTTATCCCAGAGGAATATGAGGTGGGCTGTATTAAATTAGTTTTTCAACGTTCATGCTGTATTAAAGACAGAGGAATACCACTGAGTTTTTGAACATAACCAATGTCTGCGCTGTATTAAATTAGTTTTAGTGCATAACCAATGTCTGCGCTGTATTAAATTAGTTTTAGTGCATAACCAATTATTGAATTTTTTAGTGCATAACCAATGTCTGTTGTATTAAATTAGTTTTGTGTGCATAACCAATGTCTGCGCTGTATTAAATTAGTTTTAGTGCATAACCAATGTCTGCGCTGTATTAAATTAGTTTTAGTGCATAACCAATGTCTGCGCTGTATTAAATTAGTTTTAGTGCATAACCAATGTCTGCGCTGTATTGAATTAGTTTTAGTGCATAACCAATGTCTGTGCTGTATTGAATGACATGGATGTGTATCTTCTTTAGAAAGACAGATGTGTTTGCAGTACTTCTTAGAGAATTTGAGTTTAATGTACGTAGGCCTAGTTTAATTTCACCACTGGTTAGACCTACATGCCATAGAATTAAAGATGAACTACGCCAGACTAACATTACATGTGAAATCAACAGTTTATTTTATTTTGTTTTTTTCACATAGTTTTACCTTTTATAATTTTCATACAAGTTATTTTGAATACTATATATTTAATAACTTTAACAGGAAGGATTAAGTAAATATGTCTTTCATTTTACAAAGTATAGGTAACATGCATCATTATACAAGACCCAACCCAAAACCCAAACTTTGCATACAAGTATAAACTCTTTTTTTTTACAACAGCACATTTCCTTTTTCCCTTTCAGAACAATTGGTGGAAACCAGTCTTGTAAAATTGTACTCCCACTGAATATAATCTCATGGGATTCATAGTAGACCTTCATAAGACATGTGTTGTGAACTGAAGCCATAACAGTGAAAGGGACTGGAAGGAGGGTTAGGGGGAGCAGGAGGGAGAGGAGATGAATTGTGGGAGAGGGTCAGACAGAGTGAAACACTGGGTTCACCAAGGTAGTTCTCACCTAGGATTATATGGCTAGCTAATGTGTGGTGTGGTGATGTTTGTTCCAGCAGAGGTCCAGACGCTTTAATATATGCTGGGGTCCAGATATGTATGAATGGCTTTGGTCTGATGGTGACCCTAAGATCAGAGATTCAGAGACCCAGCTGCCAGATGTGTGGTGTGTTGTATGTGTTTAGGTGTGATGATTTACACATGCATGTATAGATGCCCTCACAGATTTGATCTGTCTGTGAGTCACAGCAGCTTCACTGATGATCCTTTACTAACTATAAACCCAGGATAGAGTGGGTCATAGAATGTGGTCTGGAATTCGTGCAGGAGGGTCATTTTTTATTAGAGATACTGTAGAAGGCCAGAGTTCCTGCCCTGTGATCCACATACACTCCTATTCTAGAGCTGCGCACTAGAGGAATCTGAGTCTGTTTATTATTGAACCAGACAGAGGAGCAGGATTTGCAGTCATTGATAATTAGACACCAAGATTGATCATTAAATCCAAACCTACTTTCTGATCCTTCCCTGCTGATGTTTTCATAGGCGACTCCTATATCACAACTCCCACTCCTCTCAAACTCCCAGTAGGCGCGCCCAGACACACCCTCTCTACACAGCACCTGATACCATTTTTTAAATCTGTCTGGATGATCAGGATATGACTTGGCCTCAGCTCTACATTCCACCCTCCTGCTCCGTTTAGAAAGGTGGAGGTTTGTATGTGCTGTGTTTCGATCCAGAGTGAAGTGACTGGAATCTGTTGGAGAAGACAGGGAAGGTTTTATGACAAGGAGACAAAATATGTGTGTGTGTGTGTCATTCGTTTCTTTGATGCCTTGTAAGTAGACTGAGAATGTTTTGTCTTTGTGCCGTCTCTGTATGTTTATTTTCTAATTGCTAAATATATGGGTGTGTTTGTGGTGTGATTATACAGGATTCTGGTTGTGTTTGTTTTGATATCACTCAACTCACTCACTCAACTCAACTTATAACTCACATTGTAAGAAATCATCTCTGGTCACTGGTCCTGTCAAAACTATTGTGACAGAAAGAATGGCGCGTAACCATAACATCGTAATATCAAGTGCATTTCACCATTGCATCAAAAATATTATACGACAATGTTTGTGTTTGTTTTGATATCCAACTCACATTGTAAGAAATTGTTTATGTTCATTGGTGCTGGCAAAACAGGTTGAGTCACTATAGAGACAGAAAGAATGGCAACATAACCATAACATTGTAATATCAAGTGTATATCACAATTGCATAAAAAAATGATACGGCAATGTTTGGGTTGGTTTTGCTATCCAACTCACATTGTAAGAAATTGTCTCTGGCCACTGGTGCTGTCAAAACAGGCTCCGCCACTATAGAGACAGAAAGAATGACACTGTAACCATAACATCCTAATGTCCAGCACATATCACAATTCCATCAAAAACGTTATACAAGAATGATTGTGTTTGTTTTGATATCCAACTCACTTTGTAAGGAATCGTTTTTGGTCACTGGTGCTGTCAAAACAGGCTCCACCACTATTGAGAGAGAAAGAATGGCACCGTAACCATAACATCCTAATGTCCAGCACATATCACCATTGTGTCAATAGAAATTATATGAACTGTTTTATATGACATATGTTTTCTTGAGAAGTGACATTCAGAGTCTCCAGCTTCTTAAATGTTAAACTCCAGGAATTTGACCAACCTGCAGTAGAGCTCTTCAGGATGTCCTGTCTGCAGTAATCTTCCAGTTGGTCCTTCAGTGTGGAGACTGATTTCATCACAGCCTCAAAACAGAGACTCTGGTTCACTGTAAAGCTGGTTAGGTTTTGAGACTGTGGTGGGCCACTGACAGACTGGAAGGTCTAAAGGAAAGGAAAGAATAAGAGTGTGTACCAAGAGCATGAACAACAATAGAGTAAATCATAAAAACAAAAAACATTCCATATCAATGTGGGTTACACATGCCATGACCAATCAGAGCTGACACTTTGAACCTCCATCTACCACAGCTGCGTTAAGACACCCTTTTCAAAGGCTCCTTTATCCATCACGTCCAACACATCAAAGTGGGTCCAAAGTTAATACATATTGCAACCACAAAATTTGAGTTTCAATAAGTCGGTCTAGAGTTGGTCAATTGAGAAGTCTATATGCCCAGTCAAGATGTGTTCGGGCCAATCAAATCGTTTTGGCAGGCTTTATAAGAGGGTACACTTCAACATGAGCATGCTTGAGTTGATTTTGTTTACAACAAAAAGACGCTAGAGAAGCGAGATGTTTAGATTCCGCCATCATGCAAGACAACTGAGTAACTCCAAATTATCAATGCAAAGTGATGGAAAAGATTTGTCATTTTTCTCAATTTTTCATTGCTGTTGAATTATCTAAGATTTACTAATTTGAATAAGAATTGAGCCAACTTGGGTGTGCATATTTTCGATTATCTTAGCATACGATGCTAGCTATCCTGTTAGTGGTAGGCATTTATTAATTTCCTGGTCTGAAACTGAGTTGTGAGAATTGAATGTGGAAATCAATATAGAGTGAGATTTTCAGTGAGAATCATTTAGCCTAGGCCTATATCTCAGAACAAATGAATACAAAATAATTTAAAGGTGCTCTAAGCGATGCTGGGTAACGTCACTTCTGTTGACTTTCAAACAAAACAAAACAGAGAGCTAGCTCGCTACTTCCTCCCCCTCCCTCCCTCCTGTGCTGCTCCCGTGCAATTGAAACTCCCCTAAATGTGCATCTCGTCTGTGATTTGCTGGAACAGTTTGTTATGTTTTTATGGGCTAGGTTTGCCCAGGTTGTTTTTGTTGCCATTTTTGGAGCCTGGGCTGTCCACAGCGATTGCGGTTTTTTTACAGTGTATTCAGGACACAGACAGCTAGCGGTTGTTTAGGTGATGTTTGCAGTAAGTGACATAAAATGTTTTAGCCTAAAAAATGTGTGGCATCGCTTAGCGCACCTTTAATTTCTAAATATTACATTCAGTTTCAAGCTTACTGGGATTCAGCTCCAAACTAAATTTAATTTCCAGATACTATTAAAATTGGGTTTTTGATACAATTTGTCAAATTCTGCATTTAATGCAACATACAAAATATTCTGAATCATTTTTAAAGTTTTTGAATTTCCCCTTGGGGATCAATAAAGTATCTATCTATCTATCTATCTATCTATCTAAGTGGCACAATCTACTCCATATCATTTGGGGGCATACATGTGAATTGAATTGAAACATTAATGTGGAAAACACAAGTCAAATGAAAACGGATACTTTGTGCATCAACACTGTTTCATACCAGAAGGAAATGGATGTGATCCTCAATGTGAGAAAGCTGCTCCAGTTCAGCATCTCTCCTCTTCAGCTCAGCAATCTCCTGCTCCAATTGATCCAGATGTTCTTCAGCCCGATACACCTCAGCCTTCTCCTGAGCTCTGATCAGCTCTTTCACCTCAGAGCGCCTTCTCTCAATGGTGTGTATCATCTCAGTAAAGATTCTCTCACTGTCCTCCACTGCTGTCTGTGCAGAGCTCTGTTAGGAGACACACAAAGAGGTGGTCAATTTAAAGGGATGGGCAATTTTGACGGTGATAGGGGCCAACATTTTTTTCTTTGATGGTTGTATGGGCCATATTACAAATCTGCCCTTTCACATAGTTCACCCCTATCTACATGTTTTCCATTACTGTGTGTAATTCATTAGCTATCAAACAATCAACATTTGCTATCCAACTGGAGGTTTTCAGTCAACTGGTAGTGCCTTCATCTGTCAGCCTGTTTCTCTCTTTTAATTTGATGTGTTGAGAAGCTAATCTTGCAGATCTAGGTGCTATCAAACATGCTAGACACGAACAATACAAAATCTCTTAGGATGGAAAAACGGGACATGGGTAGGCAACTAGTATCCAAAAATGTGTTTAGCCTGAACGTGTGAACAGAAGTTTGCACACGTACAGCTGCAGCTGGGCTGTGCTCTCGGCAGCTCTCTCCCTTCCATTAAAGGGTCAGAGGGGCAGCCGTGGCCTACTAGTTAGCGCTTCGAACTTGTAACCGGAGCAAGCCCTTGAGCAAGGCACCTAACCCCTCACTGCTCCCCGAGCGCCGCTGTTGATGCAGGCAGCTCACTGCGCCGGGATTAGTGTGTGCTTCACCTCACTGTGTGTACACTGTGTGCTGTGTGTGTTTCACTAATTCACGGATTGGGATAAATGCAGAGACCAAATTTCCCTCACGGGATCAAAAGAGTATATATACTTATACTTATACAACAAACTATTAGAAAAAGGTTCAGGATCAAACCCTACCTCAGATCAAAACAAAATGAGTTTGAACAAGTGACCTCATTGATCGAAATAATGCTTATATGGCTGCAGGCTGTATATGGCTCACAGCAAAGCACCTGGATGTGCTGGAAAGTAACTCAGCATTACAGACTCTGAAAAGGTTCAGTCAGTTGGCGTCTTCTCTGAAATATTTATAGACTATTTATATAGTTTTCGCAATTACTTGTGTGTGACTGCAAAAACTAAGAGGCAGTTTGTAAAATGTAAGGCCTGCAGGAAGAGGTAATTGTGCTCATCTTAGGTGCAGGACAAAATGAAACCTGTGTCAAAAACGTGTGACCTGGTCATAGAATATCAGAACTGTGGTCATGTTGCTAAAACATCAAGCAAACAGCTGCTGTCCTCTCTGGTCAGTACTCACCGTGAGAGTCTCCACGGCGCTCCTCAGCTCCTGCAGCTCCTTCTCTTTCTCCTGGATTGTCTGCTGGAATTTGGTCTGGGTCTGCTTCCGCTGATTCTGTTGTTTAATAAAGATCCATATTTCTTAAAATCAGCCTAAACCTGATCAGGTTCACAATATACATATATACATATACAATATACATATACAGCTGTGAATAATCATCATGACCTTCGGTATTAGTCTCAATCAAATTAGGATTTTCCAAACTTTTGACGTATGGCAAAGCTCTATATATTTGTCCAAGACTGTTATAACAAAACTAGGGCTGTAACGATACACCAACCTCACGATTCAGTTTGTATCACGATTTTTGACCCACGGTTTGATACGGGGCTAGACATTTTATTAAATAACATTTTAATAGCCTCCCTTAGAACACCAGAGGATTACAATATAATATATCTTATTTTATATCCTGATATAAAAATATTTTTCTGAATGACTGATATTTATGACAGCACACTTTATGCAGATTAGTCTATAGCCTAGGCCTGCTATTTTTTATTACAACTCTACCTCTTTAATTCAGCTGTCTGGTTGAAGCCTGGAAATATTGTAAACAAAGTAGCATATTTGGCTAGCTTAGCCTATCATAGTCTACTGATTGGACTGTTCAGTTTTCCCATGTGTGTTCAAGGTAATACTTGTTCTCCTTGGGACAGGCCCTTTTGGGAAACGTTGGTATTGAGATGAGTCAACTTCAATGCAAGAGTTTTAAACAAATATGTGCAGCATGCTAATGATGCTAAGCGGATTTAATAGTAATTTAGCTAGTCGTCTTTTATGCGTCCTTGCTTTCACGATTGTGAATGTTTTATTTAAGTCGCGCGTGTTCATTGAGCAGGAGAGAGAGAGAGGGAGAGTGAGAGGGAGAGAGAGCGGGGCAAGGAGAGGGGGTTTACTTCTATACTGTTTGGTAAAGTTGCACACATAGTCTACAATGAAAGCAAGGAGAGGTATGAAATTATTATTTATTATTTATTTATTTGTTTGTTTTTGGACAACGTAGGCTACCGATAAGTAAAGCGGGAGATGTGGGTTGCTTTTGCGGCAGCGTAAGATGCAAAGCACGGCGTGAAACACTAGAAAGGTGTGTCGCGATTCTGCCTTTTCACACCGTGACACAGTATCGTTGATATGAATGTCGCGATTTCGGTTTCGAATCGTATATCGTTACAGCCCTAAACAAAACCCCCCCTCCCCTCAGGACGTGGGTCTTAAGTGCCCTGCTGAATCCGATCGATCAGACTAAACAGATGTCAATTCTTCCAGTCTGCTCAAATGTAAATTTGTTGTTTAGTAGGCTTACACGTCAACTATAGCCTACCTTTTATAAACAACATGTATTTATGCCTGCTAGTAGCAAAGATTACTTCTGTGCATGTAAACAAATAACATCTGTAGACATATTTGTCAAGACATCCATTTTCTTTGAATGGACACTTGTAGGCGATTTCTTAGTAGCCTAGGTGTTTTGGCGTTAATACCATGCCATAACTGTATGTTTCAGCTGGATTGCTGGCGTTTTACCCTTTTCTTGCAGATGTGGCCGTTTGCAGATCAAATTCAAATCTGCCTTGTCTAACATGACCTTGTAAGTACAAATGATCGTATAGGCTAACATTAGCCTGGCCACAGGGGCTGTTGTATGAACATCGTCTGATAAATACAAAAGAACAAGCAAACAAATATTCATGGGAATCAATCCGGTGACCGAGAGCAGGAGCAGGGGAGAGCAGGCGAGAGCAGGAGCAGGGGAGAGCAGGCGAGAGCAGGGGAGAGTAGGCGAGAGCAGGGGAGAGCAGGAGCAGGGGAGAGCAGGGGAGAATGGGGCTGGTTGTCACATTTTTTACTTTCATTTGAATCCTTCAAAAATGGTATCATTAATCGATTCCCTTTCAATGTGCAATGGAAGCCTAAAGTGTCAGGCAGAAATGGAGTCATCTCAATGTTATGCCTTCTACTCCTGAAATATCCTTATAGGTGAACTCTGACCCCCAATTGTGATCTGTACCAATGGTTTCTAACAGCACCCTTTAGTTAGCGAGATCGGATGAATGTGACGGGTGAAAAACCAACTTGTTCTCCCCCATATAAGGAACATGCAGGCCTAAACTTTGACCACAATGTAAAATGTATCCCCGAAAACAGTTGACATAGGCGTTTTGTTAGATTAACTATCTCTTCAGCGCAACTTGATCTATGGTCTTTTGGGCCCCCACCATCGGCTTTAAGGCAGTGCTGCCTGGAAGTCGCTTAGGTTAATCAAGGGTTAGGGTTATGGTTAGGGGCCTTGAAGTCGATGGTGGCAGTGATTCCTTGAAGTCGACTGTGGGGGCTCAAAAAACCATCAAGCGCACAACTTCTCTAATTTGGGACATGTCGACCTCTAGAGCAGGGGTGTCCAACAGGCCCAGGGGCCAGATCCGGCCCGCCAGCAGGTTTCATGCGCCCCCCAGATGTTTTGGGTATAGGGATCTGTACTTGGTTTGCTTATACCTGGGTATAGAAAATGAGGATATCATCAAACAACAATCTGTTACCCATGCAGAAAAATGATAATGACTAAGACAATGACGGCCCCCACGAGGTCTCATTCCAACAAATCCGGCCCACTGCCTAAATGACACCCCTGCTCTACAGTTAGCAATATTGATGGCGTAGCGGTCTAAGTCTCAGGCATGGTTCTGCAAACGAACACATCTGTAGAAGTAAAGTGAGAGTCTGCAGCCAGAGCCCTAAGGGGCAGTGTTGGGCAAGTTACTTCAAAAGCGTAATGCATTATTTATTACTTGTTACCGTCATCTCAAAGTAATTTGTTACATTACAATATTACTGTCTTTGAATTGTAAGGCATTACACTACGTTTACATTACTTTCACCAAAATAACAGGAAATATGGATTTGGTGTTCTCAATAGATCTTCATGTGTTCAATGCAGCTCATTACATGGCAGGAGGTGATGTGGTATGGCATAATGACTGAGCTAGGCTTAAGGCTAACAAAAGAACAATATAATGGTTGCAGTTATGGCTCATGGGACAATGTAGGCCCCAAAAGCCAAAGGTCACTCACAACTTAATATAGTAAAATGTAGCCATAGTGAAATTGTATGTTGACTTTAAATGGTTCTCATCATTGCTGGTTGCCTTTCCTTCCACTTACAGTGGTGTAGATAGTTTGAGAATAATGGCTATGATCTTTGTCTGTAAAAGAAACATTTTAGTTATTCTCACTGCTTGAAATGAGAAGTAAAGCCTAACCATGTTAGATACATGAATGGCAGAGATAACTCAAATTCCCTTTCTACGGTCATCTAAACAATTTTGGATTAAAAAGCAAAGTAACTTCAGTTACTGAGAATTGTACCGAGTAAAATATTACTGAAATTGTATTGGTAATGCCTTACATTACTGCATTACAGGAAAAAGCAATGCATTACTGTAATTACATTACTTTTTTAATGCATTACTCCCAACACTGCTAAGGGGTGTGTACAGCCAGTTAGCACGGAAGTCAGGCCTACGGTCTGCACCCTGACATGTTAATGTTTAACTGAGTCTGGACTTTGTAACTTCAGTGAAATAAAGGCAGACGTGAATTTTAGCCAGAATAACATCACCTGTTTGGTACTCCACTCTGCTGCAGCTGTGACTGTGTCATGGCCTTTGTGTTCGTCCATCATGCACAGATAGCAGATACAGCTCTGGTCAGTGCGACAAAATATTTCTAAAACCTTCTTATGATGGGAGCACATCCTCTCCTGTAGCTTGGCTGTGGCATCAATCACTGAGTGTCTTCCTGCGTGAAGTTCATTGTGAGTTTCAAAGTGAGTTTCACAGTAAGATGCCAGACACTCAAGACAAGACTTGACCGCTTTCCGTTTTTCTCCAGTGCAGACGTCACACTCCACATCTACAGGCGCAGCAAAAGCTTGAGCAACAGAAGAGGTCTGAATTCTGGTCTTCCTCATTTGTTCCACAAGCTCGGCGACAATATTGTTTTTCTTTACAACGGGTCTTTGAGAAAAGGTCTCCCTGCACTGGGGACAACTGTAAATTCCATTGCGACCAGCTTCCTTATCCCAGCAGTTCTTAATGCAGTCCATACAGTAACTGTGTCCACACGGAATAGTAACTGGATCGTTCAATAGGTCCAAACAAATCGGACAAGTGAAAAGTTCCTGGTTATTTGCCTCTGCCATGCTTCTTCGGGCTCTCGAATCTGACAAAGAGATCGTCCTATGTCGATGAAACAATGTCACAAAGATGGGAAAGAGATAGATGACGTTTGGTTTCGTTTCACCAGAAACTGAAGTCACCTGGTAGGCTAACTTACTTGTTAACTGGGAGGGCGTGTTCGTTGCTTTAGCGCTATGGTTGCGGCTGCGCTCCAGCCATAAACGTCCCACATACTCGACGCACCCGACCAGTAGCGCGACAATGTGACGTCACAGAAGCGCCGTAACCATTTATACTCGCGCGTGGTGGTCGCAACACTAGTTGCAATATTCTCCTGAACAGAGGTGTCGCTGTTGTGAAAAGACTAACATTAACTACTTACACAGCAGAAGATGCAGTAAGAAACACCAGTAGCTAGCCTCTGTGATGGTACTTCAGACTTTGGTTGCTACTATTCACAACTACCATCATCATTATCATGTAGTTTCCAAGGTGTGTGCACAGGTAGATAGATAGATAGATACTTTAGTCATCCCGAGGGAAATTTTAATAATTTAAACAGTTTAGTTAGCTAGCTAGCTAGCTAGCAGCTGGCTGAGTTTGTGTAATTTCCTGAAGTGGAAAGAGATTTTGTTCAGGCCTTAATAGATATCCTTTGTTTGAAAATAAATCGTTTCTATTCTTTCCTCTTAATTCCATGTGTTGCAACTCTCACTGGTAACTTTGTTAACTTATCCAGCAAACTATTAAAAATTCACGACTGTAACAAAACACTGCAACTCGCTTGCCCTCGAACTAGTCCATCTTCCTGTTTCCGCCTTGTCGCGCTCGTCTGAAAAAAAATGAGTGGTGCGCTACCTCGCGCTACACGGCCAAAACCCTGGCGCGCCAGAGAGATCTACGTCATTTTGACGTCACATTGTCGCGCTACCGGTCGGGTGCGTCAGGTATGTAGAAGTCTTATAGGGGTTATGCTACCGCCCCTGGTACGGCCACTCCCTTAAACTTTCTGCTCAGTTCATGTAGAATGAAGCAGAATTGCAATGTAAGAGCATCACTAGGATATGAATTGTGTTATAAGGTCACAGGGGAGATGTGATGACACATACGCACACACACACACGTGATGTGATGAGCACTATTCATGCTTCATCTCCATATGCCTTCATCTACCCATATCTTGGAATATTTCAGTCTACTGGGAGGAATCTTTACAGCTCTGCAGTAAAATGATCCTTGAACATGATGCGGTCATTACAGTTTTTCTCAGTTGCTTTGGTGCTTTTTTCAGATCAGAATGAAAATTCTCATAACTATTAGTTCAACCTCCACAATATTTAGTCATTTGTGCACATCATAGTAGCAATTTCTCCTTCCTCTGAACAAACTGCAAATACTTTTGGACATGTATCAGTTGCTTTCATACAATTCTCTGCTGTTTTTTAACATTATCATTTGCTTATGTCATGTCAGTCAAAATGAACTATACTTATGAGTGCTGAATAGTCGTTCCCAATAAAACTAATAGTCTTCATTTCATTGCTTGAGTCATTACATACAAAATTGTTGAACTAGTTATCAAATTCTGTCACAGTGCTGTAGAATTGCAAAGAGCATACAGTAAAAATGTATGCATTCAGTGTCTTGTACTCACTTACTCACCTAACTACAGCAATGTGTAACTTTACTGTAGTTTTCAAATGGCTGTACAAGTACTGTATAGTGCTGTCTTGAGCATGTTCAGGTAGTGTCACCGAGTTCTGACCTTTTTTTGCATTGGAAAACACTGAGAGAACTGTCATAATGAAAACATGACAAAGCCATTTGACTATCTTGTTCATAAACGATGGTGTCAAGACTTCTCATTTTGATGACACTGACAGTTTCATTGACATGAATATGCTTTTGAGGAATGGACTATCCATTTTGAGCAAGTGACGTGCTTTTACAGGTCATCCACTGGGTTTTGCAGTTTGCACTAATTGTTTTGAGAATTGCACTAACTTCTGTGCAAATGTTAATAGTGATGTGAGAAAAGCACCAAAGCGATTGAGAAAAACTGTAATACAAAGTGGAAAAGTGTTTAACCAAATTAAATAATAGAGCCATAAAAAGTGGAAAAGTGTTTAACCAAATTAAATAATATAAGAAATATTTATGGAAATAAAAGAAATATTTATCTTTCTTTTATTCATTCTTTCCTGTCTTTATATCTTTGAACCACCAGGTGGCGCTGTGAAACTAACTTTGGTGAGACTTCATCAGACTTGCTTATCCAGTTTCCCTCCTGCCGACCTCATGTGATATACTCTGGCACAGCTCTAAGCTAAGCCCTGTTTCTACAGCATGCAGATGAACACTTTTTCTTTAGTGTAATAAGTTAACTGGTGCTCTCTCATATTATGTAGGCTAAATATTCAAGGCAAAAGGATGCTCTTAATTGAGGAACATCATGTTGTTTCTTGGAGGGATTTCTTCTCTGGTTGGCATTACTAATAATATGCATGTTATCAGATCCACCCTTCATTGACCCTGGATGGTGCTGTTTCTTCAGAGAAATGTATACGGCTATGAAGCCTTTTCCTTCTCTCACTGTTATGGGCAGTTCCAGCGTTATGGATGTGACAATTGGACTCATATTGGTAAACAAAATGCCTTAGAGTGGGGGCAACATTAGTATCAGTGAATTCATTTGCAGAACTTTTAATGCAACCTCTGTCCTCTGAATGCTGAGAAATCCTCACATTTCATATAATCAATTTCATCCTAAGAATACAAGGCATTTTATCAGCGTTATGGATGTGACGTGAAATGGACACACTTTTGTGAGAGATTACAGGTTTTCTACAAACTCTGTGAATTTTGAAGGAAACTGCCGAAACTATGATATATGTAGCATGAAGGAGACTTGAAGGAACACAAAAAGTGTGTTTTTGAAACTATGCGTCATTTTTGTAATGCATTATGTAGGAAAAACTGGCGTTATGGATGTGACGGTTTCACGTTATGGATGTGACGTGTCTGAACCAGTCCTCGACAAACTACATAAAACACATAATTAAGTAGTGAATTTTGATATGAAACAATTGAAATGGTAATCATGAAAAACTAGCGATGAAATTATTGCTTCCTCAGTGCCCACTAAGATCCACAGGAAGAATCAGGACAACAAGTCATTTAAAATATAAAAAATAAATTTATTTTTTTTCCTTTACCATCATCAATTTTGGTCAGTGATTCCCGAATTACTGAAACACCAGGGAACATGAAACTTGGTGGCCACTCCCCTAAATAACTAGCCCTACCTGAACCGTTGCACCCAAGATGACAAAATATTTACGGTATGTTAGTCTCAAGAGCCCGCATCAACCTACCCACTCATTTGTGATTTGCACACATAAAGTACATGCACGGGCACGTGCACACACGCACATGCACACACACACACACACGCATGCACGCACACACACACACGCACGCACGCACGCACAGTCGCACACATACAGACAGGCAAGCACACACACACATAAACACATACAGACAGGCAAGCACACACACACACACACACACACACACACACATACACACACACATGCACAAACACCCACCCACATGAATGCAGACACATAAACACACACACACAGGCACGCATACGCATGTGGGCATGCAAACACATACGCACACACACACACACATAAACACACAAACACAGGCACGCACATGCACACACACAGACACACACACACAGACACACACACACACACACACTCTTATAAACAAAAGCAAACTCACATATGCACACACTCATTTACATGCACATGAGTTGCAGGAGTAGGAGATGGAGACAAATTGACAAGCGTGATTTATTTTTGCGAAGAGAATATGCAGGACTGAGAGGCGGTCATATTTTGTACCGCTATGCGGTACATCTAGTTTATTGCTGCCTTTACTCTTTAGGCCACTTGAAAATAGGCTATGACTAGGCTAATCACTGGAGGTATTTTAATATTATGTTTTTTTTGCTAATGGTTAGGCAAGGCCTCCCTGTGGTTTTGATCAACCTAATAATCTTTGAAATGTCAGTTGTAAACACTAAGTTGAAATGCGTTGAAACTGACATGCCACCAGAACAGACGTTTTATCGGCTTTGAGGTATAACAAAGTCCCCAGTCTTGTAAATTCACATTATGTAACATCCATAACGTCACATCCATAACGCACCATTAAAGGTTTTAAAAGTAAGAAAGGGGCACAATTTGGTCATCACACTTTACATTGATATAAATCAGCTTTGCACAGACACTATGGACATTGTCGCATCAACACTGTATGTGTAGCATAAACTTTTCCTATAAAACGTTATGGATGTGACATGGCCATGGAACTTGCTGACTTAAAAACAAAAGCCTTACAAATGTAAGGAGTTGTGCTCTTAAAGGCAAGCTGAGCATAGACATTGCTCTACCATTCCCTTGTCAATCTGGAATTTGTCAAATGACACAATTTGTTTGAACATTGGGTCCATTTATCCACTTTTGGAATATGTATAATATTACCATGTAAAAAAAAGTTGTTTCTGTAAGGTTGCACACCATATTTATGATGTAAAAAGAATGTCATTCTCCATCAAATTCAATCAGATCAGTTACAAACAATAAAATATAGACCTAAATGAAGATTTTAACAACAGTTCTATTTGCGTATGCACAACTTTTTTTTTCCATGGTAAGGATGACCTTTGCATGGAATTGCCCTTATACATGTCATAATAACACTTGTATTGCAGCTTTATAACTTAAGACGCCCATATACACAGCGGTGTCAAATCACCCCTCCGCGGTCCTGCAGCCGCCCTGCCAACCCCCCCAAAACACACACATTTGATTGCACCTGTACACTCTGTACAGAAGCTTGCATATAGTGTTCTGATGGTTTATGGGATTTATTATGACCGCCGCGCATTTCTTTTTCGCATGTCCAAATTTCCGTCAAGGATTCCCGGGACACTGAAAGACCGGGGTAGACGAAACTTGGTGGGCATGTAACCCCATATGGATAGCATGGAACCATCGTTTTTCATTTTGATCTGTAGCCCCCGCTGGACTGCACCCCTAAAGGAGGGTAGGGCAGACACAGTTTTCTGTGAATATCTCGAGAACCGTAAGGTTTAGGAGGACCATTTTTTTTTTGTATGTTGATCTCAAGGGGCCATGTCAACCCATTCCACAACCACTCATTTCATGTATAGCGCCACCTAGTTAAATACAAAAAAGTAAAAATGAGGTGTTGTAATCGCAGGTATCTGTGTCCTAACATAGTCAAAACTGCACGAAATTGGAAGTGTAGGATCATTATGACACCCTCTGAATGCATACCAAGTTTCGTCGAATTCCGTTCATGGGGGGCCACACAATAAATTAATTTATGTTACTAAACACCAACTGGCCTGTAGGTGGCCGGAGACAGTTTTCTGTGAATATCTCGAGAACCGTAGGGCCTAGGAGGTCCACCTTTTTTTTGTATGTTGGTCATAAGGGGGCATGTCAACCCATCCCATTACCACTTATTTCATGTATAGCGCCACCTAGTTAAAAATTAAAAAGCAAAAAATTAGGTGTTTTCACCACAATATCTCTGGCTGACATGGTCAAAACTGCACGAAATTGAAAGTGTAGGATCATTATGACACCCTCCGAATACATGCCAAGTTTTGTGAACTTTCGTTCATGGGGGGCCTTACAATAAAATAATTTATGTGTACATTTAGTGACCGTACACCAACAAGGATTCCCGGGACACTGAAAGACCGGGGTACACGAAACTTGGTGGGCATGTAACCCCACATGGATAGCATGGAACAGTCGTTTTTCGTTTTGATCTGTAGCCCCCCCGCTATACTGGACCCCCCGAAAGGAGGGTAGGGCAGACACAGTTTTCTGTGAACATCTTGAGAACCGTAGGGCCTAGGATGACCAATTTTTTCCGTATGTTTGCCTCCAGGGGTCATGTTAATTCATTCCATGTGCACACATGTGCATAAACAGATACACACGCACACACATACATTTACAGTAATCATACGTATGACACATACTCACACAGTAGACATATGTATGCATGCATGCACAAACACACATACGCAGGCAAACACACAAGCACGCACACACACACACACAGACACACACACACACACATAAACTTGTACACGCACACATGCACACAATTCAAGAATTTCTCAGAACAGGCAAGATGGGGGTGGGGTTGTATAAAATGAATTTTACATGTGAAATCTATGAACTAATCATGTTTTGGTACTTGTTGTCTAGCAGATACCAGTGAGAATTGAGTGTGGATAATGCAATTTAGTGAGACAGTTAGAATCATATAGGCCTTTCAGCGTGATTTATTTTTGTGGAATAAATGTGCTGGACTGGGCGGCGGTCATATTTTGTACCGCTCTGCGGTACATCTAGTTAGTCACATGCTTGGTCGTACAAGAGCAAGTGCAATAAAATGGAGGGTTGCAACGAATCCCAACTGTGCAAAAGAAATTAGAACAATATATGATGAAAATATTCAAATATAATATATTTTAATATTATTTATGCTTATGAAGAATATAAAAGTGCAAACAAGTTATTTGTTGTGCATTCATTACGTGTTCATGGCCCGTATGAGTTCTGTAGTTCAGAATTATGAAACCAACCAATATTTCAGGTGATTGTGAAGGGATGTATTCTGTTAAGTAGAACTGTTAGTACCACATAGTCAGACGACTTTTCCAAAGACTTGGGTCCTTTCAATACTAACACATGAGAGTGTCAGATTTCCCTGTTTATGATCTTCACCTACTTCAGTGAACTCAATTCTGTACCACACAGGGATGAGTACCACTGATGACGACGATAAGATCACAGATAAGCTCATTATTAGAACTCCAGACTAGTGTTCTTCACTTGGTTTGGTTAGGTCACAAATGGAAGCAGAGCAGTGACAACTTGTGACCACCCAACTGCTAATGACCCAATAACTGTAGATGTGGCATAAGATTTGTTCGTTATAACATTAAAATAAGCAGGTGAGCAGTTGTTTTAAGAACACATGATAAGATACACTTTAGATATTGCCACACAACAAATTTTACCCCCTCCCCCCCTTTTTAGAAACAGCTAACAGACAACAAATTTGATTTTAAAATGTGTTTTTATTAAGTCCAGAGTGTTCAGTCTTTTCAGATCTGTTAAATGCAACACAGAGGGCTAACAACAGAAATAGAAACAATACTGGCTAGCCATTTACTAAGTTACAAAAAACTTCATTATTCAACTGGTTTTCCCTGAGGTATCTTATCTGTTAATACGACATCTTGTATTTAAGGCCTAGGCTTACATTCAGTTGTAGTGAAATATACTGAAGAGAGATATTTTTGTTCCAGCTTTGTTGATTTACAGTCAACCCAAAATCACCTCAGTGCACCTAGCCCTCATCTCCTTTTTTGAACTCAACATATTTGGAATGATTGGCCCATACAAACCATCACATTACGTGACGAAACACACACAGACAGTGATTTAATGCTCTTCTCTCCCCCACAACAGTGAATTACACAGAACATTTAAAAAGTGACTGAAGTCATTTAAAGTGCATTGCTTTTGAGTCAAATATCGATTTTTGAATCAAAGAAGGCTTCTGTGTGCATGAACCCATTGCTTTTCTACATCAACTTCTGCAAAATATGTTGAATTGAAGACCATCTTTACACCAGTCACCTCAATACTGAATGAGCAACCAAGGTTGATTCCTCTAGTTTAACAGGTCAATGCAAACATTTTTCATCTAGAACACAATCTGGCAGCTCATTAAAAAAAAGAAAGGAAATGGCATTTAATGCACCGATTTTGAATCGAGCTGAATCTTAGCAATATTTCGCATTCTCCCCTATTAGCATCAGAATAGGCAACAGATTAGCTTTGAGGCAATGCCCACAGATCTAGCAATCTCAACAGATTATCTTTGAGGCAATGCCCACAGATCTAGCAATCTCAACAGATTAGCTTTGAGGCAATGCCCACAGATCTAGCAATCTCCCAATTATGAAAACACAATGACGCGCCACCAACCACTGCTGCGCTGCTTTAAACAACGAGCTCCATCTGCTGCCCCGCTCCACCAGTAAAAAATAAATACTTTCTCTGTGTGTCCGTACATAAATATATCCACCAGTCAGCCAAGTGAAACAGGGGTGCAGCAGAGAGAGCACCGATAAGATAAAGAAACTACCAAATAAATACCCCCAAGTTCTACCCAGGGTGAGGGCAGACCCACCCCTCCCCCCCCAGCAGTCCGAGCTGTGTGTAGTGTGAAGCAACCATGGTTGAGCCTCGCTCATGGCACTCGGTCTCCTCTCTCAGAGCTTGAGATCTCCCTCTCAGGGCGACAAGACTTGGTGCTGCTCATTGGGACAAACGCGGATATGAAGACGATCAATCGAATAGTGGGCATACATACTGTCCATCCTACATACATACATACATACATACTGTTAATGCTTTACATTGGAAGAATACATCAGACGGTTTCTCAGACGCCCACAAATAAACACACACTCTTCAGCCTTTTTCCAAGCTAGAGGTGGATTCACAACACAGATTTGGTCCGAGCTTTCAGTATTCCAGTACCATGGTCTCTCCTCAAAGTTAACATAAAAAATAAATCTATTTCGATTACAGCAGCAGCGCTGGTTAAAGGCACCCCCGATCCCCTTTGCACAGCATTCATAATCCATACTTGTTCACTTCCTGAAGAACTCGTAGTCCAGACAGGCGTTTGCCAGCCTTCCCATTCCCTCAGCAGGGCGACTCCTCAACTCCCTCACAGGGTCTGAGGCGTCCAGACTGAAGGACTCTTCTGTCCAGACCCTTCACTTCTCTGTCCAAAAGAAAACGATAAATCACAGCAGCATGGAGAGGCTTCTTCACCGCGACGTCACCCCCAGGGTGGACTTGATGTTCTCGTACACCACGTAGCTGATGCTGACCGCTGGGATGACCTTGAGGAAGTTAGGGGTCAGGCCGCGGTAGAGGCCAGTGGGGCCCTCGGTCTGCAGGATCTGCTTGAACAGGCCAGTCATGGAGGCCTGGGGGGCGCTGCTCTGTAGCGTAGCTGAGGACAGACACAACGAGACGCAAAGTCAGCAATGAAAGACGCAATGTCACCGGCAACAACATATCATTATTTAAACACCATCTCAGTTATGCTACACACATAGGACAACAACATTCAGGCCAGTTCAGAATCCCAAGGTGGGAACAACCAGGCTATTAATACTATTTTTAGTTGACAGTTATGGTACTTAGAGGTCACCGTTGTCCAAAGTGACTTTATTGTCTTACGCAACATTAGTCCCCAGGCTATAACTATCCTCTGGTTGAAGGGGAGTCCCAGAGAGGGAGAGTAGGCGCTCACCTTGTGCCTGCATGCGCGTCCGCACCAGGGCCAGAGGGTAGCTCGCCAGCTGGCCGCACGTGCTGGAGGCTGTTCCACAGGCCAAGAGAACCAACACGCCCGGGTCTCTGCTGTCAGAACCGTGCCGCTGCAGCCAGGAGTTCTTCAGGGTCTGTAGGGGGAACACGAGGGTGAAAGGTCACAACTCAACTCCTACTCACTCAGTCACTGTTCCACTGAGCGATTCTCTACTGGACTGGCATTTACAGCTGGACCACTCTCCAATAGAGTGGCATGTTGCTAGGCACCTACTCACCTCGTACACTGCCAGATCGATGCCCGCGTAGGGGATGATGCCCAACATGTTGGGAACGTAGCCTTTGTAGAAGGCACTCATGCCCTCCCTCCTGAGAATCTGCTTGGCACAGTCCGAGATGCCAGCGTACTGGCCCGTCTTTCTCAGTGCCAATCGGGTCTTGAGGACCTGCAGGCAAACATGGCAGCAAAGGACAAGGTTAGAGACTTGCGTTTGGTCCACAAATCAGCAGTTGTAGACTAGAGGTTATAACCATCTGATGAGTTCTTATGTCGATTGTTATAATAACACTTTGACTGTTTCACCCTCAATAGTTTTTACCCATAACCCATTTCTGCAACCCAGCGCAACAACAAATGGACTGATTGATTGACAGCTGTCTGCTCACCTCCATCGGGTAGATGACACTCTGGGCGAAGACTCCTGCCAGAGAGCCGGCCACAAAGCGCTCTGAGATGCCAAGCGTCTGCCCATTGCTGCCCATCAGGCGCTTAATCTGGACAAGGAAGGAAGGCAGACACTTAATGAGGATCGAGCCTTAATCAGGGGTCAAGGCGTTTAGAACACCTACAGGGGTAGTACTCTAAGACCACTCCAATGCCAACTCTGACACCAGGGCACTGGTGGTGCCAGTCAGTCGGGGCAGTACCTGTTCGTAGGCCATGAACTTGAGCGCCGACTCGGGGGCGATCTTGATGACGTTGATGCCGTTTCCTCTCCACAACGCGCGGACACCGCCCTCTTTGATCATCTGGGCAAGGCCAGTCATGAGGCACATGTTGCCGCTCCGAGACCCGTGGACCTGACGGAGCACACACAAGATGGCCCTCAATAACAATGATCAAGAAACGCCATTTCCTCCAGAACATTTTTATCCCATTTTACAATTTGCCTTTTCATTCTTTAAATATGACGTTGTATGGTCTGGTTCATTAATTCATGCTGATTAATACTTAGTAGTAATTACGCTCCTCTACTGTAAGACCCTGTTGCACTGAACAGAACTGTCCAAGGGTCTTAGTGCACGTTTGGGTTTGGCAAGACCAGATCAAAGGCAAACATTTCACAAAGTTGTAAAGCCCTTGAGGTCAAGTGGTTGGTGCAGCACTTGACCTCAGTGGCCCAGATCAAACAAGGCTGCTGACGCACAACTGCTGCAATGACATGGACCCGACTTTGCCCCCCGCATCTGGAACTGCAGCCAATCAGGACGAGCAATGCAACATCAACCGCTTGCAGCCAACCAGAGCGCAGAATCGAGGGTGTGTGAGGCCCTGTGCTTTCTGATTGGCTGGAGGCAGGCACAGCTGCCGAGCTCGCATGGATTCCAAGACTCTTTCTCTCACACATGCATTCATTAACTAGAGTGCGAGCGTGCATGTGTACTGATTAGCACATTTATGGCTCTTGGGTAAGTACTCTTGTGTAATATGTGATATCTGCCTCAAATTGTTCCGTTCACTAGGCTGGGAGAAAGTTACGCAATCAACCTACTTTCCCCTCAAAATGCAAGGGAAGGGAAACATATAGGTTGCGTAAAATGGAAGCCACCCTATTCAAAGATCTGAGACTGCCAGAGTAGGTCAGGTCATGTGACAGCATCGTACAGACCAAGTGCCCTTCCTGCCCTTGCCCTTCCCCTTCCCCACAGCACCTTCATAGGGAACATGAGCAAGTACATATGAACTATTGGGGCCAAGATGTTCCCTCGGTGAGTGACGCATGGAGAGTTGGAGTCAGAGAGAGTGTGTGTGTGTGTGTGTGTGTGTGTGTTTAAGTCTGTGTGTGTCCTCCTCACCTGCATGATGACCTTCAGGCGATCCAGAGGGGCGGTGAAGGTCCTAGAGACTGCGCCTGCGCCCCCTCCGGCCACCAGGTGGCGCCACCACATCCCCGTCAGCTTCTCCTCCTCTGTGAACTCATCTGGGACCATCAGGTTCTCCCCGACATCAAAGATCTGCAGAGAACACACACAACCAATCAGACTCTTGGAAAACAGAACAGCACTTTCTGCAAACTAGTCGGTCTAAAACTGAGCAAACGGTCACACAGCATCTTCTGAGTAGCCCCATCTTTGTGCCATTTGGCAGCATCAAGATCAACAGGTTTTGTGTTTGAGCCCCACTATGCACACAAAATGGCACTCATTAACATATTGATCGGCAGATCGTGCGACAGGGCCCTGTCGTGCGTCATTGAGAGCTGGTCATCGTGGTCTATGGTGCAAGTCACACCAAACTGATAGTCTTTACCCTTTGGAACCTCATGGGAACACTAACCCCACCCATCCCCCCCGAAGTGTAAATTTCACCCAGTGCATCACTGGGGGGCCCAGAGCATGGTGAGGGGCTTCCTACTGCAAAAGGCCAAAGGGCCCCCAGCATAACACAGCAGCCTTCACAGCTGCGCTTACATAACATAACATAACATAACATAACATTCTAGGTCAGTGTAGGGGTGGGGTGGGGTGGGGGGTTATACATATGACTGACTAAAGATAATTGAGATGCAAATCTATATCATACTAAAGAGCACCCATGGCAGAGATAAGAGAACTATAGAGTAAACTACATGGGTTTTCCCTATTAAGCACTTCTGAGCTGAGCTGAGCTGAGCTGGCCCTGCATAGCCTAAAAGCCAAGTTGATCCAGCTTGAGCCGTTATTACGATTTGTGTCTTTGGAGTGGATGGGAACACAGTCCTTTTGGCAAGAGCATGCGGGATGTACTGAGTGTTTTGAACACCACAGAGTGACGCAGGTCAATTAGCGGGTGCCCACATAAACTAACGCTGCTCGACATTTGTCTGGCCTGTCTGCGTCTGCCCGGCCCTCCTCCAGGCATCCCAGTCATTATTATTAGCTACGGGCAAGACTGAACCAACTCCTGGCACATGAGGCAGACACGTCAAAGATTTAGTGTCAGGCACACTAGCCCTGCAAAGCCGTCTAGTGGCCTGGATCACAGTGTCCTCCAGGCAGCCTAATTCTTGGAAGAGGATATTTCGAGCCCTTGTGCTTCGAGCGCAAAGGTAAATTAAAGCTCAGGACACTGTTGGCAGGGGTTTTTAAGAGTGTACTAAGAGAGAGAACCACATTCAGAAACCTGTAAGACACCAAACACCAACATCACGAGAGCAGGCCCTCAGCCCAGATACACTGGATCCGGCTAGGACCGGTTGGTTGATCTGGATAAGATTCAGAGGCTAACTGAGGGCAAGGGTGACAAGGCTGGCCGATTAATTGTCAAAAAGAAGAATTCTAAAGCTTAGCTTGTGCCTGCATACATACATGCATACGAGTCTGTGTTTGTCTGTGTGTGTGTGTGTTTGTGTGTTGCTCACCGTTGAGTGTTTCCAGTAAAGAATGATCTCTGGGAGGTTCTCCACAGGCTGTAAGGTGGGGTAATTCTTCCAGTCTTTTGAGTCGATGGTCATCGTCCCATTCTTGTCCATACTACAATACAATTAGAAGAGTATACACATTACAACAGGCCCAAAAGGACTGAACGAGGCATCACAATAGCCACTTCAGAAGTCATGTGTAGATGTTTAGTCTAAATGCTCAGATTTAAAGAGGGGTTATAACTTCCTGACCAGGAAAAAATTTATTGGCTTCGCAAATGTAGCTTTTACGGCACAGATTTTACACCATCATGCATTACGATAACATCATTTTCAATGAGTGCCATCCTACACACAGTCAAGTAGGTGTTGAGATGGAGAGAGGGGTTAAGAAGAGAAAAGGCTGGGCAAAGCACGTGGAGCAGACAAGGTCATTACTTACAAGGTGGCAGGGAACCAGCGAGTGGTCCCTTCTGCCTGCAACAAGCACAAGCCACAGAGAGAGAGAGAGACAGTCAAGCCCAACCACAGCAGGCCTAGCGTTTAGAAGACACAGTCAGCACTCAAATCAGGGTACTAGAGGTGTTTTACAAGCAGGTCACCGTGGTGATTCATGAGCTCTTAGGTAACTTAACAGACTACACTGAGATTACACAACTGCCTTCGTCATCCCTCACCCAAAGCCATAAGCAGCCGAGGCTTGGAGCGCCGAAGCTCGTTGATAGATTGCGGCTTTCGTTTAAAATTACCTTGTGAGAACTTTTTCGGCCTGCTGTAGCGTGATGTAGACGCCAAGGTCTCGTAGCGACTCCACAATCTCTTTGGCATCAACATGACCTGAATGAAGAGAAAGACAGCAAACAGACACGATTAAAACACTGCAGTCTGCCACACCAAAAAAATGCCCAGTTCTCTCTTAGTCCCAGAAACGCCGATCTCCGACACCTCGCATACCTGCACTTTTCTTATCCAGCGTCTTGAAGACGAGCTTCAGGTCCTTCTCGTGGTCTTGCAGGTAATGCACAAACTCCTCAAAGTCCAGCTGGCCGTCCACTTCCTTCTCCTCCTTCACACTTTTCTGCAAGGACAAGATGGCCGACATTACTTACACACAACACCAAAGGAAGAGAAACCTGGACACACACACACACACACACACACGACTTTCCTAGACATCTGCGGTCCAAATGATGATTGAATACATTTCAAATGCAGATCAGGGTATTACTTAACTGGACATAACTAACAGGTCAGGGATGTAGGCTAGCCTAAAGGTCACAGTGTCCAGGACACAAGCAGTAGGGTAACTCGATAGCAATCATAGCATCACTTGAGAACCGGGTCACGCACAATTTCAACCTAGTGATGTAAAATAAGCAGGACTTAGGCTGCACAGCAGTAACGTGGCCAGCTTTCAGGCCTACATATCACTCAATCAGGCTTGAGTACATAGAAATAAGATAAGCTGCCCATTACTCAATGATTTCATCACATAGCAGTCCTGCAAAGGCAAACTGTTCCCTGTGGCTTATGAGGGTGGGCTGCCTGTGTGTGTGGCCGCCTGGACACCTCTTCACACTCTTAGTGACCAAATTTAAATTTACACCGCCACACTTCGTGTCCTGTCTGTCTGATAGTGTGTACTGGGCGCAGTAAGTTGGTAGAAATGAAACACATAGACGGATCAGACATGCAACTGGAGAGCGCCATCTGCACAACTCCCGTTCACATGCAAATCAGTGTGCTAGTGCAGGTGTCAGTCACGGTCGTCTCTGTGATCAGGAAACAGTTGTTGCATGCGGCCAGGGGACTGACCAGCTGGCACCCGGCCGATCCTGTGCAGTGCACTTTTGAGCAGGCGTCTTGAGATTTGGTAAGATGACCCATTTCACTAGTATGAAGATAGACGCCCCTCTCGAACAAGTCATGCTCGAGCGCCTGTTTAATTCGCACATGTGAGTGAGAGAAGAGACTCCCAAGTTGGGTCTCCACCTTCTGTAGGGTCTGCTCAGTTATCACAGTCCAGAGGAAGTGGAAGACCTTTATCTCAACGCAGTTCTTATAGAAAATAGTGAAAATA
Source organism: Alosa alosa (assembly GCF_017589495.1). NCBI lineage: Eukaryota > Metazoa > Chordata > Actinopteri > Clupeiformes > Clupeidae > Alosa > Alosa alosa. Next base: position 33,519,365 of record NC_063193.1, read on the forward strand.
TTGAATGCATTTTTGCTATAGTGCACATTCCAACATTAAAAAGGAGTAAAATTTCTATGTTTAAAGTATTATTATTAACTAAAATGTTGCCTGAAAGGTTTGCACAGCAGGCTATTGAATTTCAAGACAAAATGGCTAAATTATTGGGACAATCTGAGAGAAGCATTTTACACTAACGGCAGGACCATGCAATCGACCATGCAATCGACTGCATACCGAAGTTACTGGAGCCTTCTGTCACCTCGATCGATAGTCATGCCAGATCGCAGCATTTGCACTCACACAGGGTTGCTAACAAGTTAGCATAGGCTAAAATGAGTTTCACTCTGAATTGCACAACAGTTGACAGGATTGTGTTTTTATTTGCCCGATAACATACCGATCGACAATTGCTGCACCTTTAAGATCTCAACGGCAAAGTAGCGCTAGCTACAGTCCACGTAATCGGAATTGCCGTCCTTATTAGGTGGTTAGGCAGAGGAAGCGCGTTAGGGAAGTCACATTTTTCGAGAAATCCAACCCCCGGCCTGTGACCGTATGACTCATGGTTTAGGTACGCGACGAAACTGATATTTCAGGACAAAATGGAACAGACATTTCTGCTAAATTAGATGCGTGCAAATCGTGTAGACGTGAAAAACGCTAATAAATAAAGTACAAGCCCTTACCTTTCTCCATTTCTGATAAGTAGTAAATTCCTGAGATGGGAGTAGCACGCTTAGCTTGAACAAGGATTTCAGCTCGGATGGAAGTCCATTTGACTCGAAATAATCAACTTCGATAGGATCGGAGTTCGAAACAGGCACGTAAAGACAAAGGGACAACATCTTAAATTAAAAACTGAAAGTATGCGCAATAAATAAATAAATAACACACGATGGGTTTGCCTCTCGGCAAAAGAATACTGAAATGCCGGTACGGAAGTGTGCCACATGCTATGAATAGGAAAGAGCCACTCCCACACTCTGCGTCATCATCTGTAGCACGCTCCCATTGGCCAGTAGTACCAACGTCTCCCCTGCTCTCTTTGGCCTTTGTTCCTGAGGTGGGCGCCAAGAATTTCAAAAGCTTGGCTTCCTGCCCACACAATTGACATTTGCATTTGCACCATGTATTTCATCTAATCAGAGTGAACGTTTTCATCATGATTACTAGTTACATAGCCAAAGCAGTGATATTTGTTTCTAGTAAGAGCGTGTAATACGTTGAGATGATGCTATGTCCCATATTGCTGGAGGATGCAATAAATCTTTTGAATATCTAATTGCAGTAGCCTATAATATTTTTTATATCACGCACCAGCAATGATAACATCCTGTTTTAGTGAGTTAGTAAGGCGTAGTAAGCCTCACATGCACTTTGTTGCACAGGTTTTGCTGCAGGACATTTTATGAAACTAAGCAGTTAAGATAGCTATAGGCCTACTCTGCAGTGCACCCTCATTTATAGTCAAATCAAATGTTTTCTCCAAACATTCTCAATAATGGTTGATGAGGTCTGTGTTCGGCCTGTAACTTGACTGACATGGATTGCTGGTTCCTGCTATCTTACTTGACATTTTAAAAGTTATTATCATCCCATCTTTACCCATCATTACATTACATTACTCCGGCCTTCTGGTTAGCGCTTCGGACTTGTTACCGGAGAGCTGCCGGTTCAAACCCCGACCAGTGGGCCGCGGCTGAAGTGCCCTTGAGCAAGGCCCCTCACTGCTCCCCGAGCGCCGCTGTTGTTGCAGGCAGCTCACTGCGCCGGGATTAGGGCTAGTCCACACATACGAAACCGATCTTTTTTTCCTCCGTCTTCCCTGAAACCGCATCAAGAATATTTGCGTCCAAACGGATCCATCTCAACACGACTCAACACGTTACTTCATAACCCAGGCCTATAGGTGGCACTGTTTCTTTACAGAAATTGACCAAAGTTTGTGCTTTACAAACAGACAGAATAGGCTATGACGAAATGGCTAGTGTAAGGAAACCAGAATTGTTTGTGTGGACTGATGGGGAACAGTCAACTGTAAAACTAATTAACTTTATTTTACGGTTTGTGAAGGGTGCAGTCCCGTCCTTTATTTGGCTAACGCAGGTAGGCCTACTAATCACCTTTACTTTCTTTGGTTGTAGGATAGTCCGTGATTCACATTAGTTTAGGCCATCACCGCAATTAGGCTACTAAACGCAAGGCTTACCCAAGTTCTAGGCTATTCTGTCGCCACATTTATAATATTGCTATAAAACCTTCGTTAGTAAAAGTCAATACGTTTGCCTGCATCAAATCGCGCATTTGCATTCAGTGTGCTACCATCGGCTTAACGTGAGTTCTAAGCGTCTTTGTATGCTTATATCTGATTTCACTCGACTGAATGCATGTATATATGTTGTAAGACATGTAAAATAAATGAATGACACTGGCACTACGCACAAATTAATGTAGCCTAAACTTACACCGCACTTTCCTAATAACTTAAGTTCTCTCGCGTCACTGACAGTAGCTAGAATGCATTAAAAAACACCGGGAAAAAACAGTGTTCAGTCCACCAAGTCATAAGCTATCGGCGCTGCGCAGCACCAGTTGTGATATTTATCTTAATGAGTGTAATCGTTGGTAATGTCATGTATGAACTAGTATTGTTAGGCAATACTATAAGTGCAAGTCCAGGGCAGCTGAGGTGTGGCGATGACATCATCGATACGCAAGCAGGATGTTTCGCTGTCTAAACGAATTCAAACGGGCGACGGTTTCAGATTTCTCCACTCTGGGACCAGGTTTCAGAAAAGTGCGGTTTCGGGCAGTGCGTTTACAGGATTTGTTTGGACGCTCGGCCAAGACGAAGCAAAACCTCTGCGTTTAACCTAAAAAGCGTCTCCGTGTGGACGGGCCCTTAGTGTGTGCTTCACCTCACTGTGTGCTGAGTGTGTTTCACTAATTCATGGATTGGGATAAATGCAGAGACCAAATTTCCCTCACAGGATCAAAAGAGTATATATACTTATACGTTCCATCATTGTAAAAAGGAAAAAATATACAGTAGGCATATATTGACATATTAATGATGATGCAACAAATCCAGACCTCATTCCTATCCAAGAATGCTCTGATGCCTAACTTTCAAGGTTGATCTGACATTCCTCTCTTAAGTAGGGTGTGTGTGTGTGTGTGTGTGTTCAGGCCATCCCTTTGTGCTGACATCTAAGGATTGCCAGTTGGCTTGTAAAGTACCACTGCTGTGCCAATAGTATTAGCTGACAACAGACCATGAAATAACAAAGCAAGGTCTACTCAGAACATGATAAACATGTTCAGGGGTTGGGATGATAAACATGTTCAGGGGTTGTGGTGATAAACATGTTCAGAGGTTTGGGTGGCCAGCATTAAAATGTGCCTTGTTTGATGACAAAACATTTCATGTTCTTGGATTAGCCACAAGCAAAACCAATAGTTCTGGCCATAGCGTGACTGGCTGGGGCACCTGCACCGTACCCTGGCGACCCGGGTTTGATTCCCGCCCTGTGGTCCTTTCCGGATCCCACCCCGACTCTCTCTCCCACTCGCTTCCGGTCATTCTTCACTGTCCTGTCATTAAAGGCATAAAAAGACCAAAAAAAAACCAGTAGCTCTGTGATAATGCCCTCATAGTCACAGTCACAAAAGAGATTTGCTAAACACACTGTGCACCATGTGGGCGAAATAGACCTCTGAAGTTCGCCTACAAAAAAGAACCAAAAAGGCCATCTTTGCCCATATAAGGAGATCCGGTTGTTAATTGAAGCTAACTACCTATGGCAAGTTGCATCGCAAGTTAGCTCTGGGGTAGCAAAAATCTAAGTGTGCCTCCTTCACGTACCGGAGATCACAGTATCCACTCGAAGGCAGAGGACAAAAGTGTGTTCAGGAAAACGTCTGCATTTCAGACTTTTTCATCCCCGCCGGAGTTTAACAGGTGTGATAAATCAAAATCCCCATGTTATTTTCCCATAGGAAAAATCGCCAGATACCGGATGTCAAAGATGGCTGCTTTTTTGTAGGCAAACTTCAGAGGTCTATGGCAACACACTCCGCACCATGTGGGTGAAATGGCAACACACTCCGCACCATGTGGGTGAAATGGCAACACACTCCGCACCATGTGGGCGAAATGGCAACGCTTCTACACCCCGGAGAGGCACCACAAGGAGAATGCAAGGCAGACATCCTGAACTTATCGGCCGCCTGCGTCCCATGATGGACATCTGAGCCTGAGGGCTGTCCTGCTGCTATTTTGGGGGAGTCACACACACGGCAACGTACAGAGAGACCACGGGAGCAGGCCAGGCCAGGCCAACACTAAGAGCTTTGGAGGTCAACCAGTTTGATCTTCACACCAAACGACACAGGAGGCCTAAAGGTGGTGACGTTTCATGCTGAAACTGAGGTGATATGTTGTTATGGGGGCAAACGACGCAAAAGATCTAATGGGGTGACGTTTAATGGGGAATCCGAGGTGGTCTGTTCTAATGGGGGCATATTGATGTATTAATGGGGAATCCGAGGTGATCTGTTCTAATGGGGGCATATTGATGTATTAATGGGGAATCCGAGGTGATCTGTTCTAATGGGGGCATATTGATGTATTAATGGGGAATCCGAGGTGGTCTGTTCTAATGGGGGCATATTGATGTATTTAGTTATTGGGTGCTTTACTGTTATAGGCTGATTGGGGGAAAACTTGTTTTTATTCATTAATGTAATTTTAGGACTTGTTTTGCCGTTGTTTTTCGGTTATTAACTGGTGTTTTTACTTCACTATATCAGCTGTACGCTATGCTGTTTTTGTACTATGCCCCCCACACACGCCCACACACACACCCACACACGTACACATCTGCCCTCAACTTCAAAATAAGACACCTAATTGCGGTCAGTAACAGGCTTTGATAATAACTACAGCAAATACCCCCCTCACCCCTCCAGCCATGGCAAGGTCAAGTTCCACAGTAGTGCATCACAATATAGTGTTTGGCCCCAATGTGCCGTGTTTTGATCTCAGCAGATTACAGGTGGCTGTCTACGCCTGACGCAGTAACTGATAACCTTTACAAAAGGGGGTCAGCACGGCAGCTGCAAATCAGGGAAAACAGGATGCTATTCTCTCTATCTATTCTCTCTATCTTTCCATGCTATTCTCTCTATCTCTCTCTTCATTATGGGCCACGGTGTGATTGGCAGACATAACACGTGACAACAATAAGACACGGAACATCTAATCAGTTTGAAGAGAAACAATTATCACCTGGATGCTTTCTTATCTTTTTATGGCTTCCCCTGCTCAAGAAAATGAATGAAAAACAACCTGTTTTGTTCACCTTTGGTTGCATATAATAACAGTAAAAGGTTGCATATAATAACAGTAAAAGCACCATTTTTGAGAAGATATTTCTATTATAATTTACTGTGGCGTGTCAGCATAGGCACAGTTCCGGAGTTGTTAACTCCCATAACTCCTGTTTTTGTGTATGAGTCCATAAAAACTCTGTGACGAAAGCATTTCCACAAATCTCTGATTTGTTACATTTACATTACTAAATGTATAATTCATCTTGAGAGAAAAAGTTGTCTTCAATTTAGGCCTAAGACATTGTAAACACTTGTCTTGTCTTGCCCATCTTTTATGCAGTTTAAAGTAACTAAGCATATCTTCAAATGAAGGGAAGTACACGTCATGTGTACAATTTGAGGTTGTCATTTGTTTTTATTGTTTAGAAATGCTGTAGCCCACATGAATACAGTGTACTTTCAAAATGCCAAGAATTGCCATAATAAATGTTTATTATGTCAACAGTTGTGCTTTACTCAGTATGCTTAGAGTCTGCCGAGCTGGCACACCTCTTTAACCCTATAACTCTGTAATGACAGTGATACGCCACTATAACTCTAATACAGTGACACACCACTATAACTCTGAAGACAGAAATAGGCTGCTCTCTGTGATAGGGCTGCCAGCTGGCTGTACTCATGAGGCCTGCCAGGGACCGGCCTGTCCACACATGAAGCCAACATGTGAGTCGTAGGACACACCAAATCAACACCTTTGCCAATCACGAAAACAATCATGATGAGAGGGTTGTTGTAATAGTTATTACACATAAGATAAAACCTTTGAACCTTCGGTGAAGTGGTGACATCATCTCCATCCGTCTCCATCTTGACTCCACCAGCTGAACCCTTGGGAAACTCCGATCCTTGGAACAAAAACACAAACATTCTGTTCCAGAACGTGCTGATGTCAAAATTATGCGGCATTTTTCACCTCAAACCTCAAACACTTCAGAAACAGTGACTGATGGACTACACTGAACAGCAACCAGACTGACAAAGGGAGACTGCTCAAATTGTTTTTCTTAGATCAGTCAGTCAGAGACAAAATATTACTTAGAAACTCAGTCTTTCACTACAAAGAATCCTAATGAGATGATTTAGCTATGTTGGACTATACATTGCATGATTGTACAGCATATGCCTACTTTGGACACTGTGTGTGAGCTGTTCTTGATATACTTTGCATTAATGTATTAATGCAGGCTCAGGGTTCACACCAAACTTGAGTCAGAGTATCCATTACGTGGTGTGTGGTGGAATCAGTGTGCCCATTAGCATCAGGGGTGTGTGGTGGAATCAGTGTGCCCATTAGCATCAGGGGTGTGTGGTGGAATCAGCGTGCCATTAGCATCAGCCAAAAGACCCCTGATAAAGATCGCATGGTTAAGCCCAAATGGCATTTAAGTATAAGTATAAGTATATATACTTTTTTGATCCCGTGAGGGAAATTTGGTCTCTGCATTTAACCCAATCGGTGAATTAGTGAAACACAAACAGCACACAGTGAACACACAGTGAGGTGAAGCACACACTAATCCCGGCGCAGTGAGCTGCCTGCTACAACGGCGGCGCTCGGGGAGCAGTGAGGGGTTAGGTGCCTTGCTCAAGGGCACTTCAGCTGCGGCCCACTGGTCGGGGCTCGAACCGGCAACCCTCCGGTTGAACGCTTCAGTGTCTATCAGGCTTTGGCTAGCGACCACCATAGATGACCTGATACTGAAATACTTAACAGCTTTCAACTCACCGGAAGGGTGTCAATTTTCTAACAGGACTTTATCTTCCCAAGACCAGATAACTATTTCTTCTGCTGCAGAGGTTTGCAAAGGCAGTGCAGCTGATATTCAGAGTCCCAGGCCAGCTGACCGATGTTGCATGAGCTGCCATGTGGCTGCAGGGAAAGTTTTGTGGCCCATGGTGGGTGAAATAAGATAATCCCATATGCATAGTGCACAGTGATGTATTTGTTTGGATCCTTGGTTTTTGAAAATGTAGGCCTAATTATTTATGGCATGTCATGTTCACCCTCTAAACACACACACACACACACACTTTTCCCTCTACCCTACTTACCTCTAACATTAATATTTACATTGCTTGAAAGAAATTATGTCTTCATGTACAGAGGAAGAAAATAGCCTATAGTATAAGATTTCATGACTCATCCAGTCTATTTCCTGCAGCAGCCATGCCTCTGTAGTGTTTTGTGTTCCTAAGCGGAGAAATATCGCCACCTGTTGGATACTTTCTGGAATAGACCTGTGTCCAGTCAAAGGCTGAACCACCCATTTTGTATTTGAGTGACAGTGTATTCAGCAACTACAGAGGGTGACGAAGTGTACCCCATAGGCATGGTTGAACCAATCAAAGTTGTCATATGGAGGAGGCGGGACTTCAGCCATTACGGACGCAAACGTTGTTGTAGGAAGAAGAAGCCGATTCTAGAAGCCATTACGTTGCGCAGCTCAGTCGAGAAAAACTTACTATTTTACGTATATTACGCACTTTTATTCTTTAAAAAAAGTAATATTTCATATAGTCATGGCATCACAAGCTAAAAAAAGGAAAATGAATTTCTCTGAAAGGGAGGTGGAAATCATTGTTGAGGAGATGGAAAAACAGAAACACATTTTAGTTAACCACTTCAACGCTGGCGTTACTCACATCGCCAAAAACAATGCATGGATTGAGATACTGAAGCGTGTAAATGCAGTGACTACTTGTCAAAGGGAACTGGCTGAGGTAAAGAAGAAGTGGTCAGATCTAAAGACTGAAGTGCGGCGGAAAGTGGCTCAGGCCCGCGCAGCAATGGAAGGCACTGGCGACTGCACCTCAGTGCCAGTCATTCTGACTTCAATGCAGCAGAGAATCTGTAACCTCCTGGGAGAAGCCACAATCATCAGCCTTCCCGCGGGCGAAGCGAGCGCAGAGATCAGTGTTCCTGTGCCAATGAGCTCAGCGGCTACGGTCACTCTCACGCAAAGTAAGTCAATTACGTTAACGTACGCTAAAAGAATAGGCCTAGGCTTTGCTTGCGGGAAGTGCGCGGTGAAACGTGAGACTGACGGTCCAGTAGGCTATGCTACGGTGGTAGTTCACTAGGTGAACTCTGAATGTTAAATATTTATAAGTGCCGATTGCTCTGACCGTTAATTAATTTGTAGACTGAAGCAGACCTAGGCTTAGTCGACAGATCAGAAGTAGGCATAAAGTTGGATTCTATGAGATATCCTGTCCTGAATACCCTTATTAAGTTTAGAGCCATATAGGCCAAAATATTTTTTTTTACATCTGACACTTAAAACAAATAGTTTGTGCAGTTGTGGTGATGTGGTGTCTCTTTGTGTGTAAGCAAACACCCAGACTGCCTCTGCGGCCTGTGAAGTTAAAACCTATTTACGGAACATCCATTGCCATCCATTAGAATATCCATCAGCTCCTTCAGTTCCAGATCAAATGAGGTAGCATGGGGTTTAGTATTGAAACCATATGACACATTCACTTCAAATGTTGGATAGTCGTGATTGTTATTCTTCCAAGAACAAGAAAACCAGATTCAAATGCCAAATTCAGATGACATAACCTCCGGAAGAGACTGAAAATGACCCTTTATTATGATGCTTGAAAGAGTAGAGAGGAAGTTGGCCATCTCGAGTGTATACCGTCTGTATTGGTATGTGATTTGGGTACTTGGGGCGTGTGTGTGTGTGTCAGGCTTGTGCAAAATTCCAGAACTGAATTAAAACTGGCTCTTAAATTCCAATTAAATTCTTGAATTTCATTTGCATTTCAATTGAGGTAGCAAACAGGAAGCAGAATTGCAATTCGAATTGTGCACAACCCTGTGTGTGTGTGTGTGTGTGTGTGTGTGTAGTGTGTGTGTGTAGTGGCTGATGTATGTGTTGATGCCTATGTGTGTGTGGTGGTTCCTGTTCAGGTGAGACCACTTACCACACGCTGGAGGAGGGCATGGTGGAGTACTGCACCACGGAGACGCCCGTCACCGTGACAACGGAGGCGGCGCCGGTGGAGGTGCTGGCGGCGCAGGCGACGGAGTGCTCGGTGAAGCCGCAGGAGCTGAAGAGCCGCATCGCGCTCAACTCGGCCAAGCTGCTGCAGGAGCAGCGCGTCACCAACCTGCACGTGCGCGAGATCGCCCAGCACCTGGAGAACCAGAACGACCTGCTGCAGATGATCCGGCGCTCGCAGGAGGCGCAGGCGTGCGCCCAGGAGCGGCAGGCCCAGGCGCTGGAGGGGACGCAGGCCGCGCTGCTCGCCCTCATCCAGATGTTCCGGCCCGCGCTCAAGGACCTGCGCAAGTTCCTGCAGAGCGCCAACAGCCTGGGGGGCGTCGCCGTGGCGACGTCAGGGAGCGAGGGAGCGGAGAGCAAAGCCCCCGCCACCACCCAACAAGCCGAGGACGTGCAGTAGACTCAGGAATCTGTGTGTGTGTTTAGATTTGTTTACTGACGTGTGTGTGTGTGTGTGTGTTTAGATTTGTTTACTGACGTGTGTATGTGTGTGTGTGTGTGAGTGTGTGTGTGTTTAGATTTTTGTTTACTGACGTATGTGTGTGTGTGTGTGTGTGTGTGTGTGTGTGTGTGTGTGTGTGTGTGTGTGTGTGTGTGTTTAGATTTGTTTACTGACGTGTGTATGTGTGTGTGTGTGAGTGTGTGTGTGTTTAGATTTTTGTTTACTGACGGTGTGTGTGTGTGTGTGTGTGTGAGTGTGTGTGTGATTTTAGATTCGTTTGTGAATGTGTTTTGTTCATGTCTGTGGGTGAAAGTACATGTGTATGGCTCTGTAAACTCTGTTTGTGTGTGTGTGGTGAAAGTAGATGAGAATAGCTCTGTAAACTGTGTGTGTGAGTGAGTGAAAGTAGATGAAAATGGCTCTGTAAATTGTGTGTGTGTGTGTGGGTGAAGGTAGATGTGTATGACTCTGTGAACTCTGTGTGTGTGTGTGTGTGTGTGTGTGTGTGTGTGTGTGTCATTCTGTCTTAGTGGGAGGAAACTGGAGTGCTTCTGTGAAGTGTTTCTCAATGTCTGTGTGTGTTTTGTGTGTGTGTGTGTGTGTATGTGTATATGTGTGTATTCAAAAGAAAGTGATTTTGTGTGGAACCGCATTTGTGTACAGGAATATTAAAATGTGTGTTTGACTTGGTCTAGGTTGTGGAGTATCGCGCCTATGCGCTGGTTGCAGTAGATGGTACTACGTTGTACATACATTGGGACTGAAATATGATGATGGAGTTTTATTGTGCAAAACTCGTGGAGTGTGTTTGCTTATTGTCTGACTACGGATTTTACAAGCCATGTTGTATGATGGTGCATCAATATTTTGGTATTTTTCCCCCTGACGTTGTCTTCCTCCGAAGTTGAATAACTTATTTTTTATTTTCTGAACATAATTTATGAAACAGCAGAGTGACTACAAATGATAGGACAGATATTTGAATGTGAACGGTTCAGTGTACACTCCATTTGAATGCATTTGTAAGAAATCAGTTTTAAAATCAAGCATTGAGTTTCAGTCAAATAAAATACTTGTTTTGGCCTTATTTGTATTTCAAGATGCATGGATTTTGTCAGACAGAAAACAAATCCAAGAAGACATGAATGTTCAGAGTTGTTGAAATACAATATCTGTCATTGCAAACTCATTAAATTCGCTATTACCTTACTGATGCCTGATATTTCTTTCATTGTCTTAATACTGAACAACAGACCATGTCCAGTCTTGTCATTATTCTGCAGAAGACCAGACAGATAATTAATTATGTGAACTGGAAGAGTCGCCAGATAGAAGGCACTGTGTTCCCCAAGCAATGCCACGTTACAGCGCCAGAGGTCGCTGTACCAGTTGGCTTTGTAAACACTCATCAAATCATACATGGTGTCTATTTAGCTACATTTTTTGCGATGTAGTCAGTGTTTTTCCCCCTGTTTGTTTTGTCCTTATACAACATTTGACTAAACTGTGAATGTGGTTGGTATAATTATCCTTCTAGAATTTACTTAGCCTTGTAATTCCTTATTTTCAAAATGGTTAGGCTACCTTATGTTTGAAGACATGACTTTTGTAATTTGTTAGACATTTCGTTTGGAAAGCCGGGGTAACAGTCTTCTAACAAATCCTACCGTTATGACGCATTAGGGCGGCGCTTGAGTAGCCTAGAGCGGAGTACAAAAGTCTCCCGCACAATTGAAATCGGAGCACTTCCAAACATTAGGCTATGAGCCTAATAGTAACTTTCAATGTTTGTTTTTTTTGGATGTCATGATGAAAAAATGTAGTTGAATCTTTTCCCCTTTTTCACAAAAGCGGTTGCCACATCAGTATCTGAGGTTTAACCATCTTTTGGATTGCATTGTGCTTGTGTTAAAAGTGTTTACAGAAGGGTATAGCCTTTATTTTGCAGACGCTGAACACATCGCAGACTTTTCTTTCCGTGCAGCATAGTATACCACGGTGCTGTTACCCCAGTTGTAACCGCTAATAACAACAGGCTACAACAGGCTTCCAAGGTGTAGGAAGAAAGACTGAAACAATCGAGTTCAGGACTAGATTGTCTGTGGAGGTCTCTAAGCAAGACAAACGCGAGCTGATGATCCCGGAGGAGGTAGGCTAGGCTTCATTTCTACTTCTTTGATATGATGACAATAAATATTTTTTTAATAGTCTGGGGGTTTATAGGACTTCTGCGTGTTTGTTGATCGTTGTTTGTTTTACAGGCCTTCTCCGTTGGCGATAGGAGATGCGGATGAAACAAGCGATAAGACAGAAGAACTTTCAGGCCCCGGACTGATTGCTGCTATTCACCACTGGCAATGCTCGTCATAAAGTTACATTTTACGCGTTAAGTCTCCCTGTTTTACTTTTTTGGTTGAAGCACTACGTCTCAGCACAAGTCCACAGACCAATGGCGTTTCTAATAAAGAAGAAGAAATTTAAGTTTCAGACGCATTTCACGCTCGAAGAACTGACAGCCGTGCCTTTTGTGAACGGAGTTCTATTCTGCAAAATCAGACTGCTGGATGGTGGAGACTTTGCCAAATCGTCCTCAAGGTAAACTCTAAGACCACCCGTCATTTGTATTCAAGTTTAAGCGAGAACCCCGTATTTCCACGGATACTTTATACTATGGCATGGCATTGACTATTGGTAATATAGACAATGCATGCATTTGACATGGGTCATTTTATAGCCAAGTGTAATGAAAGCCTGTTCTTTTGTATTCCTTCAGAAGAATAGGCCTATGTGTTGTAGGCTGTGTGTTATCCATCATCGTATCATTACGTCCATGAGGTGTGATTAGACTGGTTCTGTTAGCACCTGACCCTGGCTCAGTAATTCTTTTAGTCTCGTGCGCTCAGGAGCCACTGTTGCCATGGCTTTTATTCAAGGTACAAACTAAAGGTGCACTGCGTTTTCCTCTCATTAAGGAACTGACGCCAGCGGTGACTGGATTGCAAATATGAATTCCAAATACAAGGACTAGCCTACACACCGTGTGTGAACTGAAAGCTTAAATTTGCATGATTTCCCACTATTCAAATAAGATGAGCCTTTGCCCGGTGGTGAGAATAGCACTGTTCCTGGTAGTCAGGTAGGTTAGGTGATGCAGTGGGTGACATCCTGATCCCCGGTGTTCTGGAATCATTTTCATGTTCTCTCAGACGCTGATATTACGGATAAATAAGATCAGGTGTGTGTGTGCACCTAGGCCTATCTGCATTCTCATGTGCATGAACTTGAGTGGTTGTTAACATAAGTGCTTGTATGTAAGTTGCATGTGTTTTGTGGACAGGCAAGAACAGAACATCCTTGATGTCCTCTAGGCCCCAGGCCCACACACATGGCAAAAGCACCTCTATGAATCTTCCAACTCTGTTGAGTTCTCTTTTCTGTTCTGGCGTAAACAAACCCATGTGGTGGTACGGTGCTGAACTTCATACAGCCACAGCACTCATGGTGCGTTTTTCCAGGTGGGTGTGGTGTAAGTGATGGATTGACACAGAAGAAGACCTATATGCTGAAATGGATAGGTGAGGGACCGATTGATAGGTCAGTGATGAATACAGATGAATGTACTGGGATCAGTAGAATTGAATGGCTGAATAGACAGAGAGAGATGTATGAATACATGTGTGGTGCTTTATCACAGGGAAGAGAAGAGAAGAGATATGAGTGTACAGTATGTGTGCTGGTCTAGCACAGGGAAGGGAGTCGGGGACAGGGGGTCTGGCTTCTGTCACTGTTGGTCTGCTGACGCTGGGACTGCTGAGGGCTTCTGCTCGGTTCCGTCTGGTTCTGCTGAGGGCTTCTGCTCGGTTCCGTCTGGTTCTCCTGGGTCTGCTGAGGGCTTCCGCTCGGTTCCATCTGGTTCCGCGGAGTTCCGTCTGCACCAAGAATAACAGGAAGGATGGCACACTGACCACTAACAGAAGTCCCTTTCTCTCTCTCACACACACACACACACACACACATACACACACACACAGACACACATACACATACACATACACACACACTTTCTCTTATGCAGTACACACACACACTTACACACTTTCTGTCATGCAATACACACACACACACACACACACACACACACACACACACACACACACACACACACACATACACTGTTTGTCATTTATTTCTGTTCACTCACTTAATCTCTCACACATACTTTCCTTCACTCTTTCTTTTATAAAATGTCATTTAGCTCCTCATCACATAAACAGCAGTACACAGTACAGTGTGTGTGTGTGTGTGTGTGTGTGTGTGTGTGTGTGTGTGTGTGTGTGTACTGCATGACAGAAAGTGTGTAAGTGTGTGGCCTTAGCTGCTCTTTTCCACACCCCTCAGCACCAAATGGGTTGATTGTGGTAGAGAGAGTGTGAAGGAGTCCCTTTGCACCTAAACACAACACTGCTGGACCCCCAGAGGTAGACCCCCTCAGGAGGAGCCAGAGGCTCTGCTCACGCTCCGGGGAGAGAGTGGGCACTGCCAGGGAGAGATCAGGCACTGCCAGGGCTGCCAGGGAGAGAGTGGGCACAGCCAGGGAGAGAGTGGGCACAGCCAGGGAGAGAGTGGGCACTGCCAGGGAGAGATCGGGCACTGCCAGGAAGAGAGTGGGCACTGCCAGCGAGAGAGTGGGCATCGGCAGGGTCACCCTGGAACTGCCACTGTTCACTGGCTGCCCACCCACCTAACATCTAACATTTTCATTGAAGTCACACACACACACACAACACACACACACATGAGGGTGCAGCTGGTTGAGTGGGGTGCATGAAGGCACTTGGATGAGAAGAAATGAGGCACCTACATTTGCTGCTGCGGCTGCTTCTGTTGGGGGTCCTCTCAGTAAAGCAGGAGTGGGTCGGAGGAGTGTGTGTTGTGGTCGGGGTGCGTGTCAGAGGAGTGTGTGTTGTGATTGGGATGCGGGCCGGAGGAGTGTGTGTAGTTGGGGTTCACGCTGCAGGAGTGTGTGTTGCGGTCAGCGTTAACGGCGGAGCTCCTTTTTGTTGTGTTGTGGTTTGGGGCTCCCCTCCCCCCTCGGCTTCTGCTTGCACTGACATCTCTCTTTGTCCCTCGGATTCTCTCTCACTCACTGGGAGCCGCACCAAAACCTGATTTATTCATTTCTTTCTTTTACTTTACCACTGGTCAGTGCCGCCGCTTGACCGGTCCTGCTCCCGTTTTTTTGTAATGTGTCCCTGGCCTCATTACGAGGGCCTGCTGAACAGTTTTGTGTGTGTGTGTGTGTGTGTGTCATTACGAGGGCCTGCTGAACAGTGTGTGTGTGTGTGTGCACGAGTGTGTGTGTGTGTGTCATTACGAGGGCCTGCTGAACAGCGGGTATTGTTGAGCGTGTACCTATTAGAAGGTCCGGCTGTGTCCACGGGGAGTCCAGCAGGGGCAGTGGCGCTGTTCACCTTTGGCTGTAACAACAGGAAGAGGAGGGGAGGAGGGGGCAGCTCCATGTGCTGGATGTGGTCGGGAAGTGGTGTCACTGTTCACACACACACACTTGTGCACGCACACACACACACACACACTCGCGCACGCACACACACTCAAACAGAGCTCAGCTGTGGGATGGGCAGGAATCGCGCTGGTGCAGGGGTGTGTGAAGTCACACTGCCTCAGCAGATGAAAGCTCATAGTAATTAAGTATGTGTGTGTGTGTGTGTGTGTGTGTGTGTGTGTGTGAGTGAGTGTGAGTGAGTGTGTGTGAGTTAGTGTGTGTGTTGGAAAGAGAAACAGTGCTGATGAACCTTTATTTTTTATTTACGTCTGTAGTTCTGGCTCTGGGTGCTCTGCTGTGTGTGTGTGTGTGTGTGTGTGTGTGTGTGTTTGTGTGTTTGTGTGTGTGTGTGTGTGTGTGTGACTAATGAGTGTGATTAGTGTTGCAGCAGAACGTCGGGGCAGCGCTGTTGAGTTCTCTGTGGCCTCCCTAGTTGGCGTGGTCTGACGGCCACACACACACACGACGGGCGGAAAAGTGGGCGGGGAGATGTTTTGGAGCGCGTGCGGTCGACCCATAATGACCTGTCCCTGAGCCTGTCTTCTCCACAGCCTCTCATTTCACCAGAGGCCACACACACACACACACACACACACACACACACACACACACACACACACACACTCCTCCACAGCCTCTCATTTTACCAGAGGCCACACACACACACACACACACACACACACACTCTCCTCCACAGCCTCTCATTTCACCAGGGGTGGCACACGCACACACGCACACACACACACACACACACACACACACACACACACACACACACACACACACACTCCTCCACAGCCTCTCATTTCACCAGAGCCTTTCCAGCAGCCTCGCTGCCTCGCTGCAGTGGCGCAACGCAACGCAACGCAACGCAACGCAACGCAACGCAACGTGCTCAGCGTCCCCTCACACCTGCCTCGCTGCAGAGCAGTGGCACAGCACAGCGCAGGACAGCGCAGGACAGTGCAGGACAGGACAGCACAGCTTTTTCCCAGAGAAGTCGTGGGAGGCACAGAATCCGCTGGATTATTTTAGGAATTTGAGTTGGAATGCGGTGCTAGCGCCATGGCGATGGAGGAGAGGAAGAGAGAGGTTGCATGTAAAAATAGGAGAGGAAGAGAGGCTTCTCTACTCACTCTTTATTTACCAGAGCTTGCTTGCTGCCTTGTGGTCCACTGATTACTACACAGAGAAACGTATAATGTGTGCTTTGGGTTTCAAGATTACTACAGAGAAACGTATACTGTGCTTTGGGTTTCAAGATTACTACAGAGGAAAACTGTGGATGGTATTATTTAAAGACTATAGAGACCGTACAAATTGCTAAATTGAATGAACATATGGATAAAAGCGCTGTTAGAGTAGAGATGGGGACGCACAGATGGATTGTGGGATACCATTGCGCTAATGACGCCCCTGAAATTGCATGCCTGTCAAATTGTAACTGCAGGGACTAGTGATGTTTTCTACCCAGACTGACTGAAATGTTGGAGAAAGGTTGAAGAGATCTCTATGTGCTGTGTAAAATGTTTACATTTTTAGACAGGACGTTTCTGCAACTTACCCCATAAAGCAAAAGGCACTAACAGAGAGATGCGTGCGTGCGTGCGTGTGTGTGTGTGTGCGCGTGCACGGGTGTGACCCCTCTGAGAGTGGGTTGGGTTCGGACTCTATTCAAGGTCTTGTCCTGGCCAGAGTGTTTTGTTCTCCTGGGTCTCGTCCATAGCCTCTGCCCCTGCCACGGTCAGCCTGCTCTCAGTGGGGCCCTGAGGGCCTTGGGCCCTCACAGACAATCCACCGCGAGACAATGCACAGTGTGGAAGGTGCGTTCCACACTGAAATGGTGTTGAAAAGCACAATGCACACTGTGGAAGGTGCGGTCTACACTTTGGTGTTGAAAAGCACATCCAGTTGTCGTGCCTCTCTGTGTGGGCGGTGTCTTGTAAAGTGGGTTTTTATAAAATGACGTGGTTAATTGTGGGACATGGACACACTCCCAAAAAACCTTGAAGTTAAGTGGAGGGTAGCTCATTCAAGTTCATTTACATTCTAAATTCTAGTTCTAAGTTCTAAGTTCTGGAATAGATTTCCTACTGTATCTGAGCTGGAGCTTCACTCTGCAGTTCAGTTTACTTCACTGGTGTTCTGCTGAGGCCTTCTGATCAGACCTACCAAAGCACTGCAGCTTTCTTTGTTTGTGTGTGTTTGTGTGTCCATTTGGGCATGTTTGTGTGTGTGTGTGTTCAGTGTTTCCCATATTTCTATTTGTGGTGGTAGGTGACGTGGTTATGATGCTAATGGATTTAATCACGATTTAGCCAGTCGTCTTCTATGCCATCAACAATCCTTGCAGGGTTTTTAATGTTTTCTTTAAACATGCATGCAGGTTTTTTGAGAGACGGAGACTCAAGGAGAGGCTGTACAAAGGTGCACATAGCTCTACAATGAAATGATTTCATTCAATTTAGTACAACATGGAAAATCATTGTGTGGTGGTCAGTGTTGATATTGTGGTGGACCGCCACAAATAAGTTAAGGTGTTTTAGTTTCTGTCGTCTCCCTTTTGCCCCCACCCCCATCCCAGTATGCCGTCCCATCCAACGTGTGTGTGTGTGTGTGTGTGTGTGTGTCCATATTAATCTATGGCTGTGTCTGGGGTAGACATGTAAGCTTAAGTCTGTGTTTTGCAGCAGCAGAGTCTGTACTTGATGAAAGCATGCTGGAGCTGGGCTGATGAAAGATTAAACATGCCTTTGAAGTCTTAAGGTTGCTGCTCTCTGAATTGACAACCACAAACTGTTTCATTAAACTGCAACTTCATAATGCTCGTAAAAAATTGGCTACTTGGGAGTTTTTCTTATTTGTTATTGTAGATTGACTGAACAAAACAAACTGTGTGTGTGTGTGTGATGAAGCGGACTTTAGTGCTGGAACAGGTGGCTAGAACAGTTCTGCTCTAAGCCTGGAATGTGTTGTGCGAGTGAGAAGTGTGGAGTGCAGAGAGAATTATTGTGTGTGTGTGTGTGTGTGTGTGTGTGTGTGTGTGTGTGTGAGTGAACGTGTTGAGTGTGTGAGAACGGTGTAGAGAGCAGAGAAAGTTCTCGTCCTCTCTGTGTGACTGAACAAACACACACACACACACACACACACACACACACACCCTGCTAGGCCTCTGATGGCATTCTGTAGAGGGACAGACTGTCCTCCTCCTGCCTCAGAGGTAGGGGTCTGTGCAGGAAGCTATTCGTGGAAATGTGGAACTTCTTGGAATGTTCCCCCCTCTCTCTCCCTGGAGCGCAGCGTTTAAATCTTTCCCCCCTCTCTCTCTCTCCCTGGAGCGCAGCGTTTAAATCTTTCCCCCCTCTCTCTCTCTCCCTGGAGCGCAGCACTATGGGACGGTGTGTGTGTGTGTGAGACCCGCTTCATCACTATGGGACAGTGTGTGTGTGTGTGTGTGTGTGTGTGTGTGTGTGTGAGAGACCCGCTTTATCACTATGGGACAGTGTGTGTGTGTGTGTGTGTGTGTGAGAGACCCGCTTCATCACTATGGGACAGTGTGTGTGTGTGTGTGTGTGTGTGTGAGAGACCCGCTTCATCACTATGGGACAGAGTGTGTGTGTGTGTGAGAGACCCGCTTCATCACTATGGGACAGAGTGTGTGTGTGTGTGTGAGAGACTGGCTTCATCACTATGGGACAGTGTGTGTGTGACTTAGAATAGAAATCTTTATTGTCCACGGCTGTGGAAATTCATGTTTTGCCCCACAGACCTATAGCACACACAAACAAGACTGCACAGCAGGTACAACATATAGCACACACACACATATAGCACACACACACATATAACACACACACACACACATATAGCACACACACACATATAGCACACACACACATATAACACACACACACACACATATAACACACACACACACATATAGCACACACACACATATAGCACACACACACACACATATAGCACACACACACACATATAACACACACACACACATATAGCACACACACACATATATAGCACACACACATATAACACACACACACACATATAGCACACACACACATATAGCACACACAAACAAGACTGCACAGCAGGTACAACATGCAAGAGCTTCATGAGTTGACAGACAAGGTCAAAAGGGTTCTGTGAGAGCCTTCTTGTATCTCTCCTTCTCTCTCTCCTTCTCTCTCTCCCGCTCTCTCCTTCCCTTTCTTCTTTCTCTCTCCCTTTCATCCTCCCTCTCTTTCCCTCTCCCTTCTCTCTCTCTCTCATTCTCTCTCTCTCATCCTCCCTCTCTCTCATTCTCTCTCTCATCCTCCCTCTCTCTCATTCTCTCTCTCTCATTCTCTCTCATTCTCTCTCTTCCTCTGTTTCACTCTCTCATTCTCTCCCTCTCTTTCCCTCTCCCTTTTCTCTCTCTCTCTTCCTCTGTTTCTCCCTCTCTCTCTCGTCCTCTGTTTCTCTCTCTCTCTCCCTCTGTTTCTCTCTCTCTCTTCCTCTGTTTCTCTCTCTCTCTCCTTCTCTTTTTCTCTGCCGCTCATCCCTTCTTCCTCTCTCTCTTTCCTCTTCTCTCCCCCTCTCTTCATGTATATCCCACTCACTGCCTCTTTGTCCCCCCCTCTCTCTCTCCCTCTCTCCTCTCTTTCTTTGCTCATCCCTTCTTTCCTGTGTGACTGGCCTTCTGTCCTCTGTCCTCTGTCTGACATCTTTTGTTAGAACATGTGACATTGCAGATCAGATTTTTGAACATGTTTACTGCTAAGATCAGTGGCTTGCTCTGTGTATGTGTTTGTATTTTGTGTGTGTGTGTGTGTGTGTGTGTGTGTGTGTGTGTGTGTGTGTGTGTGTGTGTGTGTTTGGGTGGATCACAGATGAGAGGTCAGCAGAGAGGAGCAATCATAGCTCAAGCCCTTGGCTGACCCACCGTGCCTTCCTGACCAGCACCGGGTCTGTCAAAGGAGCATGATTACACCAGCGCCCCATTTGATCTCCGGCCCTATCTGATCACCATGGCGACCAGCGCCCTATCTGATCTCCGGCCCTATCTGATCACCATGGAGGCCAGTGGCGGATGCTTTTGCTTTGTTTTACGTGATGGCAGCCGTGTCATCTGGAGGGGAAAATGCCAGAGAGGTCCAAAGGGCTGGACCTTGCCCTGTCCTGCCCCCTGCCCCCCCGTCCTGAGGCCCCCCAGTGACCTGCCCATGACAGCAGTGCTAGTGTCTGTATGGAGATTAGTGTTGTGTAACTTGCTGCATGCTGCCTGTATAGACTTATGGCTGTATACTACTGGGATAAGACACCACTGACCTTACACACACACACACACACACACACACACACACACACACACACGCATACTTGCACTCATTCACTCCCTGCTCTGCCAATGTCTCTAAAACAAGACTGTGGACAACAGCGCTATTGTGGAAAAAACAAAAGTTCATGAGGCATGTGTGTGTGTGCATGTGTGTGGGGGCATCCCTCCCTCCCTTTTACAGATTTGTAGTTATGTAACCGAAAATGTGGAACACACTCTGTTCAGTTATGGCTTGTCCATCATGCGTGCGTGTAAAGCCTGGAGCCATATGTGTGTGTATGCCTGTGAATCCTGGAGCATCATTGATCGACACAGAAAAGCATGCACTAGGCTGGTCACATGTTGTATGTGTGCGTGTGTGTCTGCTGACTAGAGTTCCTGAAAGTATCACTCATGGCTACTGACATGGAGAGCTGACCGTGCGCAATCACACCCTCAAAGTCCTACTCCATGAACATCTTAAGGAACTGGCAGCCTTACCCCTGTGACACATTGTGCTGTGCTGTGCTGAACTGTCTTTGTCACAGTGGAAAGTTACACATCCCAGAGGAATTGCTTCAGCTCGTATATGAGTAAGTGAGTGTGTCTGTTGGACTCCTACAATGTAAAAAAAAAGATACTGTACTCTAGAACCTTTAAAAGATACTGTACTCTAGAACCTTTAAAATATACTGTACTCTAGAATCTTTGGATTTAATGAGTTCTCTGTTTTTGCATGCACACACACACACTCACACATGTGCACATGCACACATACATGCACGCAAGCACATACACATACACTGTCTCACTGACTTGCTCAGATACACACACACACACACACACACGCGCACACACATATAGGAGGCTTGTATTCCAGGAGTTACACAAACAGACATGGGCGTTGAAGTATAAACACGCTCACTGTGAGTTCAGGCGCCCTTGGGTTGGCAGCACAATATGGTTCACATTCAGGAGGACAGAGAGATAAGAGCGTACAGGAGTGTGTGTGTGTGTGTGTGTGTGTGTGTGTGTGTGTGCGCGTGTGTGTGTGTGTGTGTTTTAGGGAGAGCTGCATGCTGTGGGCTCTGATTAAGGTCACTTCCTGCTCTGGTTCTGAGTGGATCAGGATCACATTTGGACCCGGGCAGCTCTTGGGCTGAGGGCCCAGTTGCGGTGCGG
Source organism: Alosa alosa (assembly GCF_017589495.1). NCBI lineage: Eukaryota > Metazoa > Chordata > Actinopteri > Clupeiformes > Clupeidae > Alosa > Alosa alosa. The sequence goes on from NC_063193.1 coordinate 33,541,258, forward strand.
CTCGGCCCAGTTACGGTGCGCCCAGTTACGGTGCGGTGCGGCCCAGTTACGGTGCGGCGTGGCCCAGTTACGGTGCGGAGCGGCGGTGCGGCCCAGTTACGGTGCGGAGCGGCGGTGCGGACCAGTTACGGTGCGGCGCGGCCCAGTTACGGTGCGGAGCGGCGGTGCGGCCCAGTTATGGTGCGGCGCGGCCCAGTTACGGTGCGGTGCGACCCAGTTACGGTGTGGCCCAGTTACGGTGCGGTGCGTTTGGCCAGGATGCTCTCTGTAGTGTCCTTGGCCACCACAAGCCTTTCCTGTTCCAGAGAGAGAGAGAGAGAGAGAGAGAGAGAGAGAGAGAGAGAGAGTGTGTGTGTGAGGACATGTGCCAATGGTTTATTCTTTCATGTGTTGCACGCTTTGTAAATGCTTTGGTAACTCAAGTGCTGAAATGTCTCAGTTAAGCTTGGAAAGACAAAGAACATTGAGATGGTGAGAGAGGAGAGTGTGACAGAAGGAGAGAGAGAGAGAGAGAGAGAGAGGAGAACAATTGGTCATCCCCAGAGCTTGTGTTTCCTCTCCAGTGATGGGAGAATAACAAAGAGAGAGAGGAGGGGGGGGGGGACCGTGTGAGAACTGTTGTGTGAGCGAGAGCCGTTGGCCTACCTCAGAGTTTTTCCTCTCTGCACTCACCTTTGGAGGGAAGTGGGAAGTGGACTGGAGAAAGTGAGGAAGGGGTGTGTGTGTGTGTGTGTGTGTGTGTGTGGTGTGTGTGTGTGTGTGTGTGTGTTTGTGTGTTTGTTGTGAGTGTGCATGCACATCATTCACATCTTCTCCAAACCTGGAGGCCATTTGAGATGACCCAAAGTCAGCGGGTCAGCATTTCACTGACCACAGATCAGACCATACACACACATTACAGAAGCATTTCACTGACCACAGACCACACACATTACAGATGCATTTCACTGACCACAGATCACACACACACACATTACAGAAGCGTTTCACTGACCATAGTGACTGATCATAGCAGCCAGAGGCCAGGCGTTAGTGACCATTGAGTGGCATTGATTCGGTGGGTGTCACAAATGCCTTATTTTTCACAAATGCCACCTTATTTTACCAACATTTATAATTTGGTTACTTTTCATTACAAATATTTCCTTGTAGGCTTGTAAATATTTAAAAAATATAAATATATTTTTGTGTAAATATCTTCTGAATTGAGCATGTTGCGTTTTGACAGCCTGTTGTTTGCTAGGTTGAGCTAGCGCCATGTTGACTCAGTGTTTGACAGTGTTAAAGGGGTTTACTGTGCAAGGTGCAGCTCCGGCTACACCAGCCAACACACAGTGACCAGTTGTCCTGGAGACCACTGCTGCTCTTCGCACTGTGACCAAGACCTTGTGACTGTGATTGGATTATTCTTCACACGCGAGTGCAGCCACTTCAGAGTGACTGTGGATTTAGACTGTTTTTGTGTGTGTGTGTGTGTGTGTGTGTGTGTGTGTTTCCCAGTGATAACTCTCACTGAGAGCACAATCGGCTCTGTGAGCTTGGAGCGCCAGCATTCTGACTCTGATCGTGTGAGCGGGAGAGAAACAGTGGAAAAATCAGCACTGCTCTCATCAATACAGGATGAGATGTACACACACACACACACACACACACACACACACACACACACACACACACACACACATACGGGATGAGATAGCGCTGTATAGGAAGGCCTGGGCTGGGATGATGTCAGGCTAACACACACACACACACACACACACACACACACACACACGTACACACACACACACACACGGCTGCTGCTCAGCGGTTGTTTATCTAAGAGCTGTCAGTGGCCTGACACGGGCCTGCTGCTGGGATCGCCGTGGCGACGGGGTCGGGGGTCGGGGGGGCAGGATGGAAGATAAGGATCCTCGAGCGCTGCCTGCATAGCTGGCCGAGTGTGTCATCCAAAACATGGGGCTCGCTCGCTCACAACAACACTGCCTTATGGAACCCAATTAGCACACCAGAACACTGCCTTATGGAACCCAATCAGCACACCACAACACTGCCTTATGGAACCCATTTAGCACACCACAACACTGCCTTATGGAAC
>NC_063193.1:33548358-33603358 GCF_017589495.1 Alosa alosa
CTTGGACTGTGTGTGTGTGTGTGAGTGTGTGAGAGTACTTATAGACTGCCATATTCTTGGACTGTGTGTGTGTGTGTGTGTGTGAGTGTGTGAGAGTACTTATAGACTGCCATATTATTGGACTGTGTGTGAGTGTGTGTGTGAGTGTGTGAGAGTACTTATAGACTGCCATATTATTGGACTGTGTGTGAGTGTGTGTGAGAGTACTTATAGACTGCCATATTATTGGACTGTGTGTGAGTGTGTGTGAGAGTACTTATAGACTGCCATATTATTGGACTGTGTGTGTGTGTGAATATGACTCTACAGCAGGACTCTGTTCTACTGTGTGTTCTCTGTCGTATTAATAGATGCACACTGACCTCTCCTCAAGCATATTCACAAACCATACAACCAGAGTTTCAATAGTAGCACACATTTTTCATGAATATCTATTCAACTGTGTGTGTGTGTGTGTGTGTGTGTGTGTGTGTGTGTGGTTGTTTGATTGATTTTTTTCCTGGCATTTTGTGCTTGTGCAACCATATGTGCTCTGTGGGTCAGTCAGTATTGTGAACATGACCGTGGTGTCTTTGAAGATGGACATCTTTTTTGCAACATTATCATCGGAGTGGTCCTCCAGACTGTGTCTTTACAATTTGTTTCTTTTTCATAACCATTCTGATGCAGAAGAGCCGTAGACTCATTTTAGAATGGCAAGATTGTTTACAGTTGGACAGAGATGTAGCCTAACAGGTGGCACATTCAAGTGTTCTCCGTAGCAAAAGAAGCATTCTGGGTCACTTTTTTCTCCACTGTCACCACTGTCCTTCCCATGGAACTAAACCAGCAGACAGCTGTTTGTGTGTGTGTGTTGTGCGCGTGTTGTGTGCGTGTTGTCGTGTGTTGTGTGTTTGTTGTGCAGGTGCGTGTTGGTGCGGTGTTGTTTGGCGTGTTGTGTGCGTGTGTTGTTTGTTGCAATGCGTGTTCTTTGTGTGTGTTGTGTGCATGTGTTGTGTGTGTGTGTGTGTGTGTGTGTCAGTTCTGTTTCTGGTTCTCTGTTTTATTACCCTGCCAATCACTCTTACCCAGATCCTCCCCCTTCTTCCCCTCTTTTTCTTCCATCCCCCCTCCCCCTCCTCTCCTCTCTCTCTCTCCCTCTCCTCCTCTCTCCCTCCCTCTGTCCCTCCCTCTCTCTCCCTCTCTCTCTCCCTCTCTCTCTTCTCCCTTTCTCTCTCTCCCTCCCTCTCCCTCTCTCCCTCCCTCTCTCCCTCTCTCCCTCTCTCCCTCTCTCTCTCTCTCTCTCCTCCCTCCCTCTCTCTCCCTCTCCCTCCCTCTCTCCCTCCCTCCCCTCTCTCTCCCTCCCTCTCTCTCCCTCCCTCCCTCCCTCCCTCTCTCTCCCTCCCTCCCTTTCTCTGCCTCCCTCCCTCTCTCTCATTTCTCTCTCTCCTCTCTCTCCCATGTTCTCTCCCTCTCTAATGCAGCATTGACTCGTCATAAGAAGGAGGTGCCTTTTTCCCCCGTTCTCTGGAAGAGGTTCTCCTCTCTCTCTCTCTCTCTCTCTCTCTCTCTCTCCCTCCCACTGGCTCTCCTGGACCCGAGGGAGGTGCAGGGTCTCTGTTCTGGAAGGTTCTCCGCTGCAAAATCACTGACCAACCCCACTGGCATCCTGGACCCGTGCGCTTGCAGGGTCTCTGTTCGAAAGGTGACCGCACAAAATCACTGACCACTCCAAATCACTGACCACTCCAAATCACTGACCACTCAAAAGACCCAACCACTCCAAATCACTGACGTCTCTCGGTAACCACTCTTTATCAGAGGCGACTCTTTATCTCGGCTCATGGGGCGTCTCCATGAGACGGCTCTTTATCACTACGGCTCATGAGACGTCTCACGGGACAGCTCTTTATCACTACGGCTCATGAGACGTCTCACGGGACAGCTCTTTATCACTACGGCTCATGGGACGACTTTATCTGCCCAAAGCCTCCTCTTGGTCTCCCTTATTTCTGTGTCCGTAGCCTGACTGACCACCTCTGCAGCGTCAGATGACACCTCTCAAAGCCACTCCCTTTTCTCCAGCAGACGTCTGTGTGTCCCCTCCCCGCCCCGCCCCTCTCTCTCTCTTATCTCTCCTCTTTAATGCTCTAAAGGGCGCCGGACGCCTCCTGACATCCTGTCCTCCTCGTAACCCACTGAAGGATTTTGAGTGTCTGAAGCATCTCTGGCGTTTAGCAATCTCTCGTAACCCACTGGGATTTTTAGTGTGTCGCAAGCATCTCTGAGCGTTAACTTAAGCTCTCGTAACCCACTGAGATTTTAGTGTCCTGAAACGCATCTCTGAGCGTTAACTTTAGCTCTCTTTTCAGTCCTCTCCACAGAACACTGTGTGTGGACATGTGCAGTATGTGTGTGTGTGTGTGTGTGTGTGTGTGTGTGTGTGTGTGTGTGTGTGTGTGTGTGTGTTTATATATGTGTGTGTGTGTGTGTACGTACATGTGCAGTGTGTGTGTGTGTGTGTGACGTGAATCCCTTGATTAATCTGTGCTTTCCTGTTTTCTTTACAGGAGCTGAAGGGAGGAAAGGCGTATGTAAAGGTATGAAAGAATTCTTCCACAACACACACACACACACACACACACACCCTAACCCTATACACCACTAAACACATATGGCAGATGCATAAACATGCCATCAGACACACACACACACACCGCCCACACACACACACACACACACACACACACACACACACACACACACAGATGAGGCCCTCTAAGAGAGTTGAAGTGTGTTTACATGATAAAGATTTGTGTATGTGTGTGTGTGTGTGTGTGCGCGTCTCTCTGACCTCCAGTAGCCTTCTCCCTCCTCTCCGACATCTCTTCCATTCCTCCCTCCTCTCCTCCTGTCTGTCACTGCTTACGTAAGGCACTTTGTGAGAAGCCATAAGCCATCAGCTGGCCAGTCAGATGATCCATACAAACACCAGCAGCATTGAGTGGATCACCTGACTGCACTGTTTACATCGGTCACTATTTACCTTCCGCCTGTCCACTCTGTACACATGACATGACACACGTCACAGTTCTGTAAACAAGCATGGCCTCCAGGAGCACTTCACATGGCAGCGAGGTGAGGACACCTCCCAGGGCACAGTTTAGGTGTGTAGTGCATGTGTGACTGACTAGGGCACGGTTTAGGTGTGTGTAGTGCATGTGTGACTGACCAGGGCACAGTTTAGGTGTGTGTAGTGCATGTGTGACTGACCAGGGCACAGTTTAGGTGTGTGTAGTGCAAGTGTGACTGACCAAGGCACAGTTTAGGTGTGTGTAGTTTAGGTGTGACTGACCAGGGCACAGTTTAGGTGTATAGTACATGTGTGACTGACCAGGGCACAGTTTAGGTGTGTGTAGTTTTCCTACTATGTAAAGCGACCTTGGCTTTGAGAAAGGCACTATATAAAATAAACTTATTATTATATTGGTGCTTTAGTCCTCTGTGAGGTGAAGACTGGTGCTTTAGTTCTCTGTACACTGTAGTATAAGTATATATACTCTTTTGATCCCGTGAGGGAAATTTGGTCCCTGCATTTATCCCAATCCGTGAATTAGTGAAACACATTTATCACACAACACACTCATCACACAGTGAACACACAGTGAGGTGAAGCACACATTAATCCCGGCGCAGTGAGCTGCCTGCAACAACAGCCTTTCGAGGGGGGCAGTGAGGGGTTAGGTGCCTTGCTCAAGGGCACTTCAGCCGTGCCTACTGGTCGGGGTTCGAACCGGCAACCCTCCGGTTACAAGTCCCAAGCACTAACCAGTAGGCCACGGCTGCCCCAGTGAGGTTAAGACTGGTGCTTTAGTCCTCTGTACACTGTAGCCAGGTTAAGACTGGTGCTTTAGTCCTCTGTACACTGTAGCCAGGTTAAGACTGGTGCTTTAGTCCTCTGTACACTGTAGCCAGGTGAAGACTGGTGCTTTAGTCCTCTGTGAGGTTAAGACTGGTGCTTTAGTCCTCTGTAAACTGTAGTGTGAGGTTTAGACTGGTGCTTTAGTCCTCTGTAAACTGAGGTTTGACTGGTTTAGTCCTCTGTAAACTGTAGTGTGAGGTTTAGACTGGTGCTTTAGTCCTCTGTAAACTGTAGTGTGAGGTTTAGACTGGTGCTTTAGTCCTCTGTACACTGTAGTGTGAGGTTTAGACTGGTGCTTTAGTCCTCTGTGTAGAAGGCCTCCCACGGTGTGTGTGGAGAATCACAATGGCAGAGAAAGCTAAGCGCTCGCTCACGTTCTCTCTCGTGAGTACTGTAAATGGACTCCTTCCTTTGTTTCCTCGTCCTGCACTCTAGTTTTAGATTTCCTCGGGCTAAATATACCTCGCCTCCGTAGGAGCGGCCTTCCTCAAACACCGGCATCTGCAGCCAGTGGGGTTCTGAGTAACGGGGCCACTGGACGAAACCCACCTCTGGAAGCGGTCAGTCTACATTCTTGGAAGTGGAAATTGAGTCAACAACCAGGAACAGCCAGGAACTTACTAATACCACACAGGCTGTTACAAGAAACAGGACAGAACGTAAGACTCGTCTGTCTCTGAAGTGTGTGTGTCTGTACACATTGTTTTGGGTTGTATCAGGCTCATGGTGGCTTGTTATCAGTGTGTTGGACATAGTTGCAATTTCATAGTGTCAACATCTCAACATCAACATGTCTCGGCGAGGTTTGAGGCCTGTCTGGTGGCCAGCCTGTGTTTGAGTTTAATAAGGAGAGCTTAAGCATTTCTCAGGGCTCAGGGGGGTGAGGAAATGAGGGGGCTTTGCTGGACGGCCTGGGTTGCCAGGTTTGGTGAGTGAAGTTACTGCTTGGATGAGATGGAGATGGCCTGCAATGCAAGAGCCTGTCAGCACCCCCAGCTCCCTTACCAAACATTACATCATATCTAGTGTAGTGGCCATTACCCACCATTACATATCTAGTCTAGTGGCCATTACCCCACCATTACATATCTAGTGTAGTGGCCATTACCCCACATTACATATCTAGTGTAGTAGACATTACATATCTAGTGTAGTGGTCATTACCCACAATAACATATCTAGTGTAGTGGTCATTACCCACCATTACATATCTAGTGTAGTGGCCATTACCCCACATTACATATCTAGTGTAGTGGCCATTACATATCTAGTGTAGTGGCCATTACCCACCATTACATATCTAGTGTAGTGGTCATTACCCACCATTACATATCTAGTGTAGTGGCCATTACCCCACATTACATATCTAGTGTAGTGGCCATTACCCACCATTACATATCTAGTGTAGTGGTCATTACCCCACATTACATATCTAGTGTAGTGGTCATTACCCCACATTACCTATAACACACAATGCTCTGGCCATCAAATACCCTTAGTTGTGGAAATGGCCTTAAATTAAACAAACAAACAAACCCCACATTACATATCTACAGTGGGCAGTGCTTCGACTTGGCCAGCTTCACTCGCCCGGTCCGCGTGGGATCCTGTGATTATCCATGGCGACTTTAATTTGTATTTTTCCGGTGAGAGAGCTGCAACAACCCAAACAACCGGTAGATGGCTCAAGTGAGCAGGGTGCGTAAAAAGAAATGGAGCCTGGGAAACCCTACACAGACTTCACTACAGACTTTAGCAGACTGGTTTAGAAATAATTTAATAGCCAGAAATATGCCTGCCCTGCCCTAATAAAGAAATATTTGGTTAACTGCAGTGAATCCGTTTGCAGCCGTAGCAAAAGCGGAGGGACAATTAAAATGCAGGACAAATTAAACATTCTGGTTTTCTCCGAGTACAGCGATGATAGACAGACATCATTTTGGACAAAATATAGAGCATATTAACCTCCGTTGCTCAGCCAAATGCCTTCATGTTCGTCCCTGTTATCCGGAGTTACAAAGCGATAGCGATTTTTGATGGTCACAAGTTTACTTCATTAGCGGTTTATTTTTTTATTTTTTTTGATTGTTAAAGAGTGTTTTTTATTTAAAGGTTTGACTTCGTGCTTATTCAGTAGAGCATTTAGTGCTCTCCCCAATCCCAGGCGTTCACATTGCATGTTTGTTTTGTAATGGATGCAACCTTGAGATAGGCTATCGTTTGGCGGCAATGACAGACATGAACCAAGACATTTAGCCCAGCAGCAATCTAGGGACTGTTCGTTATTTATTGAAGGGGCCACGGAGGAATTTTGAGTACTTCAGTTGCAAGTTGCATGACCCTCTCTTGCCTGCTAGAAATTGTTCAATGACCCTCCGACAGAATTGTTAAAAAGACATGACCTCCCCTGCCAATTGTCTTCTTCCCAGCTGCACGCCCAGCCACACACTTTGTGATAACGTTCTTAAATCAATCTTTCCGTGGAGCTTGCATGCTACCAGTCCTTCCTTTTCAAATGTGTTGCGCCTGTTTGCACAATTTCACAAATAATCATATGTGATTAATAATATGACAAATAATCCCTGTGCAGGGGACCCGAAACAATGCATGCCAACTTTTTCTGTGTTTATCACGTATTTTAACTTTCCCGCTGTCTTGCCGTTTTAATGTTTTTCCCGTAGGAATATCCCATATTTTAATACTCTCATAACAGCCCTGCCATCGGGCCCGTCTCTGTGTTGCCCTGTTGCTACCCCTTGCCCTTCCAACGAAACAGATGTGTTCAAATCATCGTTTTCCTTGCTTGAAGGCGAACTTAAGAGTGATGTTAACCTATTTAAGTTTAAAACGGCGTGATTGTCGTGAGAGCAGGATTCATTGGCGCTTGCATGTTCAGCCTTATGTCTACGTGCGCACCTGAGGCTACTCAGCTACAAGAGAAAGAATTTCCCCTGTTTGTATGTTTGCTCGTGCCTTAGATGGCAGGAAAAATCTTCACGATAGGCCTATTAACTAACCACCCGATTCACGTTGGCTGGGGGGAAGGGGGGCCATCAGACATTTGTGCCCAGTTAATCGGCCCCTGCCCCCAACAAATCACACCTTCCCACCTCTGACAGCTTAAAAGAAGTCAAGAGGACTCCTTACTCACAGACCTATTCACAAAGCTGCGGCATTTTGCCGTGTTTTGAAATCCTATGCAGCTACAGGAGCTTCCAATCGTGAGGAAGCAATTTTGCATTGTAGGCATAACTAACATGCAATAACGCCGCCAACAACAACCAAAACTAGGCTAATCATTGTCAACATGTAAATTAAATGTAACATTATTGTGAATCAAATTAAAATGTTCTCTTTGCAAACGTAGGCATAGTAACAGAATAATTTAATAATGTTACAAAGATACTACATCAATCCATGATGTTTCATTAGGGCTACTAGGCTGTTTTGCCTTGATTCATTTAGGCTAGGCCTTTTTATTCAGGGCCGATTCACAAAGAATTTTAAGGCTAAAAGTAGCTCCTAACTGGTGAATTTAGGTGCAACTCCTAAAAATAATGGATGTTTCCTCCTAACTTTAGGACTCCTAATTTTTTCACAAAAAGTAGGCCTAATTCACAAAGCATTTTAGACCTAAAAGTAGCACCTAAGTCTGGGACAGCTTAAGTCGAGAGGACTCCTAACTCACTAAGACCTATTCATAAACAGCTTTTTTGTGTCATTTTACGTTGCGATGTTTTGAAATGCGTAGCCTATGCCTATGTAGTGGGCTCCATTTAGACTGAAAGTCTGGCCATTCCGTGGTGTTTGAAATGCATTCACATTCTCTGGCAAAGTATCACACAGGTCATTTATTGTCTGCTTCCCCAGAAATATTAGGAATTTATAAGGTAATATCATGCAAGTTTATCATGCTTGGTTTTTATTATGGAAACTCGACAAGCAGGCCAAAGTGAGCTAGCAGTGCTCCTCCAGGTCTCTTGGGACGCTTATGCAACAGATGTTTTGCATGACATTTCTCTGGAAAAAAGTTCACTGTAAGTAAACAGCTAAGTGCTGTAGTGTTAGAAGTCAACAGTTCTGTTTTCTAGACAGTGTCTACTGGAGCATGGAACGGAGGTCATCAAGGTCCAGTGGAGAGGATGTCGTTATTTTCATCCTCCCAAACACTCATTTTCCAGCGTTGTCTCCGGGAGGAAGAGCCCTGTTCCTGTGAGTCAGCAAAGTGACCTGTTGTCTCCGCTGTGAGGAGAACAGTAGTGTACATGGTGTTCTAGTAGGGCACTTACTGTATGGAGAAGTGGACTTGAATTGATAGGCACTAATACATTTTATTTGGTTTACTACGAGTGCAGTAGTATATTTGATTTGGTTTACTACGAGTGCACTAGTATATTTGATTTGGTTTACTATGAGTGCACTAGTATATTTGATTTGGTTTACTACGAGTGCACTAGTATATTTGATTTAGTTTTATTAAGTGCACAGTATATTTGATTTGGTTTACTAAGAGTGCACTAGTATATTTGATTTAGTCTATTAGGAGTGCAGTTGTGTATTTGGATTACTAGAAGTGCAGTAGTATACTTGATTTGGTTTACTACGAGTGCAGTAGTATACTTGATTTAGTCTATTAGGAGTGCAGTTGTATATTTGGATTACTACGAGTGCAGTAGTATACTTGATTTGGTCAATAAGGATTGCAGTTGTGTATTTTGTTTTGTGTATTTTTGTATTTGCAGTTGAATTTTGCACTTGCACACTATTACTAGGAGTGGAATAGTGCACTATTACTATGAGCTGAAAACTGCACTATTACTAGGAGTGGAATAGTGCACTTATTGCACTTGGCATGTGTCTAACATCAGTGTTCTAAACAGGAGAAGGGTTCTTATAGAAGCACAAGTGAGATTCCTCTGGAGATGATGAGGATCCGAGGATGATGATGAGGATGATGATGAGGATCAGAGGATGATGATGATGGTGATGATGATGAGGATCAGAGGATGATGATGAGGATGATGATGATGATGGTGAGGAGGATGATGAGGAGGAGGAGGATGATGATGAGGATGAGGAGGAGGATGATGATGGTGATGAGGATGAGGAGGAGGATGATGATGGTGAGGATGATGATGAGGAGGAGGAGGAGGATGATGATGAGGATGAGGATGATAGTGATGATGGTAGTGATGTATTAGGCAGCGTCCTCCAGACAGCGGTGAGATGAAACCTAATGATGCTTGGACACTGCTCACCTCCCTTGGCTTTGCTCCTGTTCTCACCCAATTTCACCTCCAGAATCTTCAGCATTAGCTCTGCTCAGTGCTTCACTTGCTTATATAAACATGACTTAATGTCCTCAGTGTCCTAATGGAGTCTAGAGTCCTCAGGACCAAGTGATGTGGGTCCTCAGTGTCCTAATGGAGTCTAGAGTCCTCAGGACCAAGTGCTGTGGGACATTTTCCATCGTGTGGCATCTGTTTTAAGCACAGCTTCAGGAGGAAGCGTCTCCACGGAAAGAGAAAAACGATTTATGGAGGATATTAGATCCTGAGTAGCCCATGGGTGGGCACTCACATGAGGGGCTGGACGTTTATTATGGTCTTCCCTTTTTAGGGCTTCTCTCGGTGTCCTCTCTAGTTATTCCTCTGTTGTAAAAGTCAAATGTAAAATCATTTACTTTCTTTCTTCACCCTCTTTCTTTCTCTCTCTCTCTCCCTCCCCTCCCCCTAGCTGGGCTTTGCGGATCTGAACCTGGCAGAGTTTGCTGGATCAGGCTCCACTGTGCGCTGCTGTCTGCTGGAGGGCTACGATACCAAGAACACTCGACAGGACAACTCCATACTGAAAGTGAGGACACACACACACACACACACACACACACACACACACAGACAGTAGCAAGAGGCAGAACAAAACCAAACGTCTGGGCCCATAGAGATTGATTAGTCAGGTTTAAAGGCACTCTCCATCCAAGAGAGTGAGCAGTCATTAAAACCAAAAGGGAGACTTCTTATTTGCATCCACAGATACGTATTTGCCTATGTACACCAATGTCTGTTTTGACTTCTCTGCTGTTAAATACTATGTCCTATTTTTTTTCTTTCATCAGGTGACCATTGGAATGACTCTGTTATCTGGAGATCCATGTTTTAAGACGTGAGTATTCATGCACGGCTCTGTGCTGTTAAATGTATCCAACAGCTCCCTCTAGTGACCAGCGTTTGTCATTGAAAGTGGTTCTTGATTTCACTGGAACAATCAGCTTTGCCTTTGTTAGTAAAATGTCCCTTTAACTTGAGCTTTTGTATTGGCTCACCTCATAGCACAACATTTCACTTCATGTTCTTGGTAATCAAAGGTGACTTATTATTACTGCTGGACATTGGATTACTGCTAAATTACTGTTGGATTACTGCTAGATTACTGTTGGATTACTGCTAGATTACTGTTGGAGTACTGCTAGAAGATTGGCCATTTGTCCTGTTTTTGTCACTATACTCCGTCTAGGCAGTATGAGGCTTCAATTCCATAGAACACTGCTGAATGCAACCACTCTGTCCAGTTCTATACAGTCTATGGTCATGCACTTCCTATATGTTATATGCCTAGTAGTGTTGAATAGTCCTTTTACTGTTGCTGCTTTCTTGGAACGCGTGATGGATAGGTTAGGTTCTTTTGAATGGAACGCCTGATGGATAGGTTAGGTTAGGTTCTTTTGAATGGAACGCCTGATGGATAGGTTAGGTTAGGTTCTTTTGAATGGAACGCCTGATGGATAGGTTAGGTTCTTTTGAATGGAATTGACTAAATTGTTCCGCCTCCAGACCGCCCAGCACGGCGAAGTCCATCACGGTGTCAGGCAGAGACACCTCCCTGCAGCTGGACTGTAAAGGGGAGGGGACCGGTGCGGAGATCCCGCCCCGCCTCGCCAAGCAGCGTCCCTCCGTGCTCAGCACAGGTAAGAGTCGCCACTGCTCTAGTCAGGGCCTCCAATTACTCTCTGTGTGTGTGTGTGTGTGTGTGTGTGTGTGTAACTCTAACTCTTGTGCTCCATGTGTATCAGGTCTGCCAGAGGAGGGGGAGCTGAGTGCCTCCAGTCCAGATGAGTCCTTCCACACGGGCCACTCCAGAAACTCCAGCTACGCAAGCCAGCAAAGCAAGCTGTCCGGTCAGTGTGTGCGTGTGTGTACGCAAGCCAGCAGGGCAGGTTGTCCCATCTGTGTGTGTGTGTGTGTGTGTATAAAAGCTAGCAGAGCAAGTTGTCTGGTGTGTGCGTGTGTGTATAAAAGCTAGCAGAGCAAGTTGTCTGGTCAGTGCGTGCGTGTGCGTGTGTATAAAAGCTAGCAGAGCAAGTTGTCTGGTCAGTGCGTGCGTGCATGCGTGCGTGCGTGCGTCGTGTGCGTGTGTGTGTGTGTATAAAAGCTAGCAGAGCAAGTTGTCTGGTCAGTGTGCCTGTACTCATGTCCCTGTGTGTCTATGTGCACACTATTGTTTCTTGAGAGTAGAAAAGAAGAGAAGACATGTTTTGAGTCAGTGTGTGTGTGTGTGTGTTTACTTATGCACCACTTCATGTTTGTTTAGTGTGTTTAGGCATTGTTATGGTCTAGGAAATGGAGTTTCCTTCCTAGTCAGCTCACCTGTATCCTAGATCTCACATCCCTTTACTCTGTTTTCTTAAAGGCCCCTCATCCACATCCACACTAAAGGTAGTGAACATGCCCTTAAAACAGTCTAGGGTTCTAAGGGTTAAAGGTCCCTCATCCACAGCATGTGGGTCTATTGAACTGGGCTGAGACTTCCTCTATTGGGTTCAGTGGACAGGTCTTATATTATGATTGAGGATTCACTGTAATGTGCATCCACGAGAGCATGCTTGTGTGCTTGTATGTGAGGTGGATGGTAAACATACACACACACACTTTAACATACTGTAATATGCAACCACTCATACGCACACAAAGTGTGTGTGTGCTAATGTGTCTGTGTGCCTCTATGTGAGGTGTATGAGTATGAAGTGTGTGTGTATGAGTAAGTGTGTGTGTGTATGAGTATACTGTATGTTAATGTGTATGTGTGTGTGTGTTGATGTGTGTGTGCTAATGTGTCTGTGTGCCTCTATGTGAGGTGTATGAGTATAAAGTGTGTGTGTGTGTATGAGTATACTGTATGTTAAAGTGTGTGTGTGTGTGTGTCCCTTGCTCCAGGTTACAGCACGGAGCACTCATGCTCATCCAGCCTGTCTGACCTGACCCACCGCAGGAACACCTCCACAGGAAGCAGCGCGTCGGGGGGGTTCAGCCACACCACAGACACCCCCCCTGAGGGAGAGTTGCGCCCAGAGAGACCCCCCCGACCCCCCCGACCCATCCTGCCCAGCAACCGGCCCCCCAGGTAAGAGCAGCTGCAGCTCCCAGACCATACTTTTTTTTGGGATCTTTCTTCCTCTATAGCTTTATACAGCTACATTGTGGGATCTCTCTCTCCACTCTCTCTCTCATACTCTTTCTTTCTTTCTTTTTTTCTCTCTTTCTCTCTGTGTCCTTCTCTCATCTCTCTTTCTCCCCCTCTCTCTCTCTCTCTCTCTCTCTCTCTCTCTCTCTCTCTCTCTCTGTGTCCTTCTCTACATCTTTCTTTCTTTCTGGTGTCCAGATTGAATCGATAAAAGAAAAAAAGCTTTGATTTTAATAGAAATTGTCTGTAGATGGATAAATGTATTTTACTTCACAAGTGCAACGTAATGGCCAGCATATTACATTATTCAGTGAAACTGTGTGTGTAGTGTGTGTGTGTGTGTGTGTGTGTGTGTGTGTGTGTGTGTGTGTGTGTGTGTATAGTGTATAAGTGCAATGTAATGGCCAGTATATAACATTATTCAGTAAAACTGTGTGTGAGTGAGTGTGTGTGTGTAGTGTATAAGTGCAACGTAATGGCCAGCATATTACATTATTCAGTGAAACTAACGCATCAGAAAGTAGATCTGAACCACAACTGATCTGTTGGTGATTGGATTGCCATTGGTGAGCAGCGGTCCTTAGACTCACTCTCTCTCTGTGTGTGTGTGTGTGTGTGTGTGTGTCCAGGAGGAAGCAGGACTCGGTGGAGAGCCACCCCTCGTGGGTGAACGACACCCGCATGGACGCTGATGACATCGTGGAGAAGATCGTCCAGAGTCAGAACTTTGCTGACATCAGCAACACTGAAGGTAGGAGGAGGCCACACACACACACACACACACACACACACACACACACATACACATACATACACACACATACACACACACACACACGTCCTGAGCCCAGGGTATGTGGCTAATCCCTATGAACCAGTCACCCATGGGAGTCAATGGCAGTCTTGATTGTCACCATAGCTTGAGTGTAATGAAGGTCGTTCTCACTGCAGATAGTTCAATTTGACCAGTGTTTTCCTTAAACTTTCATTCATTCATTCATTCATTCATTCAACCTTTATTTATTCTTGGAGGGTCATTGAAGGAAGCCCTCATATTCAATGAAGCCGAGATTACTGTAACAATGAAGTAACAAGATGTAAAAAGAGAGAGAAAAAAAAGTATAGGTCTAGGCCTATAAATAAAATAAAAACAAAGTAAAATAAATAAATAATAAGATAACATACATTACATTATAGAGGAGGAAGGGGAAAAAATGCACAGAGTGCAACCCAAAGCGCTCCACATACATTACATTATAGAGGAGGAAGGGGAAACAATGCACAGAGTGCAACCCAAAGCGCTCCACATACATTACATTATAGAGGAGGAAGGGGAAACATGCACAGAGTGCAACCCAAAAGCTCCACATACAAGACATTGACAAAAACAAAAGACAATAAGACAAAAATGCCAGACGGAGCGGGCGAGTCGCCAGCTGACACCACATGACAAAACATTTAAAAAATAACAAACACAAAGATGCCGGACGGAGCGTGAAGTCGCCAGTTCCTTGACACTAAGACATACAAGACAGACAACACAGCAAATTGAAAATAAATAAATAAAATAATAATAATCATGTTAAAAATTAGTCCAATTTCCTACCGGCTGAAAAAGTCCAAGGGCAATGATGACCAGCGTGGAAACTGCCAATGCAAGACCAACAAAGTTCTTTTCACTGACCAACTCAGAGAGTTTACTGGCAGTCTGGAGAGCAGAGCACCAGAAGAACAACAGTCTGAAGTCATGATGGGCGATCTTCCTGCTGATCAGCAGCTCGGTGGCTTTAGCAAGGACCATTTGTTGCTTCATGGCTCCCGACGTCGCCATCAGAGCTCCCCACGTCAGCACTCAATCCAGACTGCAGGCACCCAGCGTCAGAGGCTATACGTTAACGTTATGGCAGCTCAGCCGCAGCTCGGTGGCTGATATATTCTTAGTAGTGAAGTACAGCATACAGCACCTACACTAGCTGCAAATTGTATTTGCTTAAGCAAACGGTTTACTTTTATTGTCATAAAATGGGTTTAATAGGTTAGGATATCTTTGGGTTATCTCCAGAATGTATTTTATAGCACTGTCATAAGGATTTCAAAGCAGCATGAATGATTGACACACACACACACACACACACACACACACACATGCACATACACACACACACACACCCTCCCTCACTATATTTCTCTCGTCCTTCTCTCAGATAGCAACCTGCGTCTGTTCGTCAGCAGGGATGGCACGACGGCTCTGAGTGGCATTCAGCTGGGCAGCAGGTGAGGCCGCTACCTGTACCTGCAGCACACGCAATTGAGCACCTGTCCTGATGGCTGACCTTTGCAACAGACTCTGTTTGCTGATGCTCACGTGTCATGCTCCCGTTTGTCTCCTCTGTGCAGGGTGACCGCTGGTGTGTATGAACCCGTGGTGATCGAGACCCATTAGGCTCCAGAGGGGCCAGTTGGGACGTGGTGATCGAGACCCATTAGACCCCAGAGGTTCCAGTTGGGACGCTGAGAAATGCCACTCAGCACCCGACCCCTCCTGGATCAGAACCGCTGCCTGTTTGTCTGTCTGTCTGACTGACTGTCTGTATGATTGTCTGTCTGCCTGTTTGTCTGTCTGTCTGACTGTCTCTGTCTATCTGAGTGCTTCCTCTGCCAGGCCTTGCACTGTCCAAACCACTCCTAGTCTTCCCAGAGGACTTCCTGTCTATTTGAGCGGTTTGCCGCTCTGGACTCTAACCCTGAGCACTAATGTTACTAAGGCACTCAAGGAGAATATGCATGCCATAGACCAGATTCCCTACAGATTGGGGATATGCACGCCATCAACCAGATTCCCTACAGATTGGGAATATGCACAGTGCAGAGATTCCCTTCGGACTGGACTTTTTCATTCAAGTCACTGACTTTCTCAGAGGGACTGGCAGCGCATGCTTTTGCTTGACGTTAGCGATGAGAACTGAATCCCTGATGCTGCTGCAGGTCGGCCATCTCCCCCTCACCTCTCTCTGAAGCACAGCTTATCTCCCCTCTCTGAAGCACAGCTCATCACCCCTCTCTGAAGCACAGCTCATCAGCCATTGAGAGAGTCTCAGACTCATCTCCCCTCTCTGAAGCACAGCTCATCTGCCATTGAGAGAGTCTCAGACTCATCTCCCCTCTCTGAAGCACAGCTTATCTCCCCTCTCTGAAGCACAGCTCATCTCCCCTCTCTGAAGCACAGCTCATCTGCCATTGAGAGAGTCTCAGACTCATCTCCCCTCTCTGAAGCACAGCTCATCTGCCCTTGAGAGAGTGGCTGCAGACGTAGAGGTCTCTCAGTCATCTCCCCTCTCTGAAGCACAGCTCATAGCCTGCATGTCACACTCCCAGTAGCCGTTTCTGGGTGATGGTGGGGTATTTTTGGATTGGTATTGACTGACTTGTGGTGTGTTGGGTGTGTAATTTGTATTGTTTGGTGGAGGTGTGGGTGTATTGTTGTTGTTGTTGACTCCTAGAGATGGGCATGCAGTGTGTTGATGAGCCATAGTGGTGCTGGTGAAGGTTATTTAGTAGTGAGAGGACATGATGTTTGTCCCCATGTTTGTTTTACTGTGTCGGCTGGTCCGGCAGCTATGAGTGGAAAACAGACATGGCTGCACACATCTCTCTCTATGACACTCCTTTTTTTCTCTCTCTCTGTCATTCACTTTCCCTTTCTGTTATGTTACATTGATGGCTTGCCTCTCTCTTGGTCACTCTCTGTCTGTCGTCCTCTCTCTCTCATTCTCTCCATTTTGTGCATACACACACATCTTCCTCCTGCATGCTCTGCTGCAAGTGGAGCTGTTACTCTGCAAACCAACCCCTTCCTCCTCATCCTCCCTTCTTTCCCAGAATCCATCACTCCATTTAAAGGAGCAGGGTGTGCGCCACTGAGGCAGGGGCAGATTGACTAGACTAGAGTAGGAGAGTAGGAGTTAGTGCACACTAGAGTAGGAGAGTAGGAGTTAGTGCACACTAGAGTTAGTGCACACTAGAGTAGGAGAGTAGAGTTAGTGCACACTAGAGTAGGAGAGTAGGAGTTAGTGCACACTAGAGTAGGAGAGTAGGAGTTAGTGCACACTAGAGTTAGTGCACACTAGAGTAGGAGAGTAGGAGTTAGTACACACTAGAGTTAGTACACACTAGAGTTAGTGCACACTAGAGTTAGTGCACACTGAGTAGGAGGTAGACGACAGTGCACACTTTAGAATGAATGGGGGCACATGGTCTTGAAGAGTTCTTCAGCTTGTCCACACATGAGCTCCACTTCAGCAAGATCCCCTCTAGAGAGGCTGTGAGTGGAGGCTTTAGCGGGTTGCATGGCAGCTGAAGAACCCTGAAGGACTGTCCACTCTCTGTCTATGCTGAATCCATTAAATATGACATTTTTCATTGCGGATGTTTTTTCGTGTCACACGTGTCGACCGTTAGGACGTGGTGTTAGGGACTACGGAAATGTCCAGATGTGGGACATTTAGTTTATGTCCCACCAGCTGGCTCTGGTGGGAATGTGACCATATCTTCCTCAAATGAGTCCTGAGATCTGGGCCAGATCTTCCTGCGTCTGCCTCAGATGGTGTGGATCTGGCCCGTGTTCGGCCCAGATGTGTGCCCGATCAGGGTGTTGTGTGTTCCACAGTCAGCTGCTGTCTGGTCAGCTCTCGACCTGCACTTTAAACCCTGCTGAGTCTATCCCACGCGTAACTCCACACATGCAGCAACCCTCACCTAGTGTTATACATCATCTGTGAACATCTCGTCTTTTCTTTTTGAATGAATGTTTTGAATGTTTTTGTGTGTATATATATGTGTATGTATGTCCCTGCTAATTTTTCAATGTTTGTCATAGCTCATATGGTGAAGTCATTGGTTCTGTAGTTTGTTTTTTTTAAATCCTGAGATTTGTATGGAGACCCAGCAACGCGTTGTACGTGAGGAACGAGTGAGTCAGAGCAGCATGTCTTGGTCTCCTACTGAACGTGCTGTCTCTGATTGGTCATTCTCCACTAACGTCTTGTCTGTCTGTCTCTGATTGGTCATTCTCCACTAACGTCTTGTCTGTCTCTGATTGGTCAGTCTCCACCCCAGTTGGCCTGATTATCTGTGATGCTAAACCTGAGGTAATCCAGCACTTCTGAAGGAGATGCCAGTCGTGTTTGTCATTGTCATGCCAACCTAGAGGTCTGCTACACTTTTTGGGTGCAAGTGCTGTGCCCGCTGGCTGTAGAACTGAACAAGTCTTCTCCTTTCACAGAGACTTTCTGAATGAATGAGTCTCTTCTGTGGTCTTAGAGACTCCGTGTTTTTAAATGAAGAAAGTCTGTTTGTTTTTCTGCCCAACCAGCCGGCTGGTTGATTCTGTTTTATGTCTTTTGTTTTGTACAAACACTACTCTTCAAAACCAAGTTTACAACCAACGTATGTTGTGATGGTGTTACAACATGTTGCTTTGAAGTTTATGAATCAATGACATCCTCTCATCTAGTGGTGTTCTTCTGTGCCAGCCTGTGGCTAGTCGTTATCTGGTCATATATGAATGAAGCTGTTGAAATGGACGGAGTTCCTGAGAGACTTATTTAGACGTATAAAGCTACACTGTAATGAAGATAATGTTACAGAAACAGGGTCTTTCCTGGTAAAATACCTTATCGTTATCACATTAGCCATACTGTCTCATGCTATCCGTGCTCACTCTGGTCAGTAAATATTAGTTTGAAGAAGTAGACCTTCAGACATGACAAATATATCCAGAAGTGTTCTAGAATGTTGGGACCAATATGGAGCTGGTTGGTGTGGACCAATGAGAGTGACTTCTGATGTTCTGATGACTTCTGGACTCAGCTGATGGTCTTGCCTCCACTCTGTAGAATTATCTGTCCATTGTCCCTCATGTTTAGAATTCTATGACATAGATTTTATTTCCAGAATGGTCCTCTGTCTGTGTAACAGAAGTCTATGTGAAGACAGAGATGGGTATTTGGTGTATACAGTGTTTCATGTGGTAGGCCCAGGCCATTTTTCTTAGCTTACAAATGGAGGGCCGATCTCAGGTGATATGAAGTTAATTTCAACAGCACAGGAAACCTGCTAAATAAGTTCCAAATCTTATAGAGGTTTAATTCTTTATAGAAAGAATCAAGTGCTATGCACAAGTCATATATCCCATAACATAAGCTAACATTTTCTCATGGTTTAGGACAGTAACTTATGGAAACAGAGTTATATCATTTTAACAAAATTCATATATATTTTACAATAAATGTTTAGCTAACTATTTTTTTGAATTTTAAGAAATAAAATTTCATCAATTAAATAAATGAAAAGAGTTTACTCATCATTGGCCTCCTCTGTCACACATACACATTCACAATCACACTTGCTATGGTGTCCTTCTTCAGAGAGCAGCTTCCATTGCATTGTTTGTCATTAGCTGACACTTGCCTTCAGAGCCATTTCTTCCACAGACGGACAGAGAGAGAGACAGACAGATTGAGAGAGAGAGAGAGACTGGGATAGCAGAGAGAGAGACAGAGAGAGAGACAGACTCTGGGATGGCACACAGACAGTCATATGGAGAGAGAGACAGACAGAAAGACTGGGATAGCTCAGACAGAAAGACTGGGAGAGCACAGACAGAAAGACTGGGAGAGCACAGACAGAGAGAGACAGACAGAAAGACTGTGATATCCCAGACACATGAAGGTGCGATCGCATCATGCACCATTTACATTATTTGTCATTTAGCTGACACGCTCACACCTTCAGAGCCACTTGATTCAGTGTACTGGGGACACATGAGAAAGTTCTCCTTGGAGCAACTTGGGGTCAAGTACCTTGCTCAGAAGAACCATAGTGGTAACCCCTTGAAAGGCCAGATCCCTGACCTCTAGACTACTCCCCGCCCCACCACACACACACGTTAGAGTGTGTCCTCCCTCCGCGAATAGTGTCTGCGACGGCGTGGCCGGTGGCGGTCAGTGAACTGGTAGCAGAGCATACACCACACGCTGTCCTCCGGAGCGATCTGGACACCGGCTCGCCTCGTCCGGAAGGGTCGGAGGGCACATGCACCTGCAACAGAGGAAAGTGTGTGTGTGTGTGTGTAAGATGTGGGTTAGTACTGAGAGGAGTGCAGAGACAAGGTTTCATAACATTTAAAAGCATTTTTAAAAAGTCAACGCCAGATAAAGTCCAGAGAACTGCCGTAATGGAAAACCTTTTGACGAACCCTTAGGGTTCTTCTGGGTGCAAGTGCTCAGAATTTTAATCAACTTTTTAAAGACTGAGCAAGCCTCATTTGCATTATTTAACTAACATCGAGGGGTAGGGATGTCTGCATGCTGGTACAATTCTTCAGGGAATTCTTATAGAACCTGCAGTGACCAAATAAGCACAGGAGGAGCCAGAGGAACAGATAGCAGGAGACATTGATAAATGAATTTGCAAGAATACTTTAACTCATCCTATTCGGCCATCTTATCCTTGCTTTCTGAGATGAAAGTTTAGATAAGTCACCAAATATGAAGTCCTTAGTGGTATTGAGGCAGACCAAGAGAAGGAGGAGACTTAAGATGCTTGAGTTTGTAAATTATAGTACATTTTAGTCTGCATTCAGGGGGATTTCCCATGAGTTACCTAAGATGAAGTAGGCCGTAGCGCTGAGGCAGAGGATGATGAGTAAGATGGTGCCAGGCCCCACATCCTCCAGAGTGCAGGCGTTTGGGCATGCACAGGGGCTCTCTACCCAGATCTGCAGGGGCACCTCCGCGCTGAAGGTCAGGGTGGACGAGAGCGAGCGGTTCGGGCTGCAGTGGTAGTGGACCACCGTCAGAGGGTGATTGTACGCCAGCACTGACAGACAGACAGACAGAGGGTGATTGTACGCCAGCACTGACAGACAGATGGACAAACTCTGCCTTAGCACTCAGATAGACAGCACTGACAGACAGACAGACAGACAGAGGGTGGCTGTACACCTGCACTGAAAGACAGACAGACAAACAGAGAGAAAGACAGGCCAACTCTGCATTAGCACTGAGACAGACAGACAGACAGACAGACAGAGAGAGAGAGCAAGGGTGGCTGTAAGCCAGCACTGAGAAAGAGAACTCAGTGTTCAGAGAAACAGACAGAAAAACACATGCACAGCAGGACGGAAGTTAAAACAATACAATTTTTTTTTTTCAAGATTCTGCCCAAGTTAGTAAATGTTTTGCTGGTTGACATCACTGTCAAAGGGTGGATGTACGCCAGCAATGAGGCCCAGACAGACAGGGAGAGACACTATAGCTATGTGCTAACAGTTAGCACTGAGAGCAGAAGACAGGGAGAGACAGACACTATAGCTATGTGCTAGCAGTTAGCACTGAGAGCAGAAGACGGGGAGAGAGAGACACTATAGCTATGTGCTAGCAGTTAGCACTGAGAGCAGAAGACAGGGAGAGACAGACACTATAGCTATGTGCTAGCAGTTAGCACTGAGAGCAGAAGACAGGAGGCCTATGCACCAAGACTGAGACAGACAGTAACAATAGCTGTGGTGTGGTGATCTGGAATAAACTACCGGTACCTTTGGAAATTAAGAGCATAGACAATTATCATCGTTTCAGGAAAAAGGTAAAATCCTGGCTCATGGACAATTTAAATCCCTAGTGACACTAACATGTCTTCCTCCATGTGACTTCCTCCATGTGAGTCTGTTGGTGTTGTCTATGTGCACATTGCACTTTAATACAGAAAGGTAGGGTTAGGGAAGATTATTTTATATGTTTAGCCTCTCATAGTCTATTTTTTATGATGTTTAATTGTTTTGTTTGTGGATATATGTCCTGTCTTGTAACATCAGGGACCATGATGGAAATAAAGTGCTTGCACTTTGTCATGATTGTTTTTTTCTATCCCTTGGATATGTCTTTATTACAAATAAATCAAATCAAATAGCAAAGACACATAACAGCAGCAAAAGCAATATTATTTTTTTCCAAGATTCTGCCCAGGATAGTCTTCTGCAGGCACTCACCCGAGTAGGACACACTTAGTGTCTTCGTAGAACTGTTGTAATAGAACTGATTATCTATGTGCCTTCCATAGTTGAGATACCGATCCATGGGTCTTGAACTGTTTTTATGAAATCTACAAGATAGTAATAGAAGGTGCAGTAGGGCTGATCATGTTTACTAAGTCAATAGCAAATAGGCTACTGGTGACAGGTTGAAATGCACTGGAATAACTACCAGGGTAAGTCTATACATTCCAAAGTAAATAAATTAATAGAGCAAAATAACATTCAGCCCACGTTCAACCTGTCAAGTCTATACATTCCAAAGTAAATAAATTAATAGAGCAAAACTACATTTAGCCCACGTTCAACCCTCAACCTATCACTGCCTTTTGCCACTGTACTAGTTTTAAAAATTAGAAGATTTTCTGTTAAACCAGATCTGATCTGACCTGACTACCAGACAAGCGGCCACGTCAGTGCAGCTCGTCCCAGTGACGTCCTCGGGCTCGGAAAAGGGCTGACAGGGGCTGAAGGACAACATCACCTCGGTGGTGGCCAGGGAGCCGACTGAGCGCAGCGGTTTGAGGTGCTCTAGAAAGCCATCCGCGTCCCCGAGCGCGCCCAGGTCAATAATCCCGGACCCGTCCATCATGATGCATTTACAGTGGTTCACTCTGATGCAGCCGCTCTTCTTATGGACCGACGCGGTCGGTACAGGTTCGGAGTCCAGAGGCGACGCCGATGGAATCGGTGTAATCGGATAAAAAACAGCCGCAAAACTGATTAAGATAATGCATCCCCTCATTTCTCCGGCGGCTCGCTAGTGTTTGCTGGTACACTCAGGGGAAGTTTAATTAAAACTCCAGTCTACACCTCACTGGCAAAAATGCAGTGAATGCCGGCTGCAAAATTCCTTATAGGCGACATGCCCAACAGTCGCCAGCTGTAAACAAGCGAATAGATTGCCTTCACATTTACTGTTACGCCTGGATGTTAAAATGCCTAGGGGCATATGGCTGCGTAACTAGTTAACTAGTAAAGGAGAACTAGTTAAGGAGAATAGTAAACACAAACAAGGAAGTAAATTATTGAGATGACCGGTTTATTGATAAATCAAAATAAAAGTTCAAACAGACAATCACACTAAAGTATGAAGATGGCTAGGCCTAAACCAATAGTAGGGCAATTCCATGGAAAATTACGTTTTTTGTAACATCCATAACGTCAATAAAATGTGATGGTATGGTATGATGTGAATGATTACATGAAATTTGAGCATTTGCTATTTTTGTCTTAAGAATGTAGGCCTACATGAGAACAAATGCACAAAAAATGAATGTCATCATTCACATCATACAAATGCCAAGGCATTTCACTGGCATTATGGATGTGACAAAAAGTCAATTTTCCGTGGAATTGCCCAGTAACAAACAAACACATAAACATACAAACAATAACCTCCCCACTGGGAGTAGTTTTGCTGAACCCGGCACACCCTGGCCACACTAGGCCAGTATTTTGCTACATCGTAGCCACTCTCCCCACTGGGAGTAATTGCCGCACTTGCACACACTACCACTGTAGTAAACTTAAAATGAGCAGGTCAAGAACACAGCATGACAACAGCTCAGGACAATACACACAGCCATCCACGGCTCTCACACAACCGTGGATGCTGGCAGGCTCAAAGGCACTGAACTAATGCCATCTTGGGTCTTTTAAGGGCTGTCCAATCAACCCCAATTAGGAACTCCCTTTCCGGCAATCAGCAGCAGGTGGGACCTAAACAAGGGCAATGGCAAAACACAGAGGCAGACGGCCGTAACAGTAGGCCTACACACTGAAGAACACACTAGGGCCGGAACAGTAGGCCTACACACTGAAGTTACCACAGTAACCGACTTTAAGATTAAAGATAGACATTAATTGACAGAATATATAAGTTGACAAACAAAAAAACAAGCATAAAAAAAGTACTGTGAAGAATCCAGTGTTTCGGATTCTTTGAATTTGCAACAAGTGAATGGATTTGCGCAACGCATATGGTTGCACACAGGGGCGGACTGGGACCAAAAATCGGCCCTGGCATATTTGGCCCAAGCGGCCCTCAAATCGGTCGGGCACACCTAATTAAATACAAAATCTTTGCATTACCCTTAAATATGCATATATTTTCAACTGCACTGAAAGTGATGTAGGCCTCATTGGCTATCACTCTGATCAGAGGTAGCCATGGAGCACATGATCTCCATATTAAAGTAGCCTAGGCTATACAAGCAATTATTAATGAGTTTCTGCTTGAATTAATTCACATAATTTCAAACTATTCAATAGGCTAAATTTAAACTATATAATGCTCAACTGACAGCAGCACCAAACAGTTACTGAAGCCTATGTGTAAGGAGCTAAATTTCCTAGATTGTCGTAGACATTAATCACTGTAGGACAACTGAAATAAACAGGGCTGTTGCTGGAAATATTTTATTCCTTTAGGCTATATACCTACCTACATTGCTGGTACATTTTGGAACAGTATTTCTACATTAACTAATTATCTTTAATGTCTTCCAGTAGCCTATCGTTTAGGTCAGTGTTTCTCAAAGTGTGGTCCGGGGACCACTGTTGGTCCGCAAGCTATCCCAAGTGGTCCGCGAGCAGACGTGGTAAAATATAATATAGATGAGTTGTTTGCAATATTGAACCAACTTGTATGTATATCCAAACAGTTCTGCAACACTGTCTATGTAAGATATGCCAGTTTAACTCATATGAATCCTCTGACACAATAAGCAAAGTGCAAACACAATAAGCAAGGTGGTTCAGTGAGTAGGCCTATAGTGTAGGCTAATATACTGTTGAAGTAGGTCTTATCTTTTTTTTTTATCCTAGGTGGTCCGTGCGTTTATTTTTTTATTGGTTAAGTGGTCCTTCGTCTGAAAAAGTTTGAGAAACACTGGTATAGGCCACTGTAGCCTATATATAGCTTAGTTGGCTTGTGCATTCATATGACTTGATGTTTTGTAGCCTACATTTCCGTCAGTCTACAGTCTTTTAGCCCATCTTTACCATGATAACCCTTTCAAGATAGAACTCTTTCGATGCTCTACTTTGAGAGAACAACCATGCCATCGATGTTGAATTTTGGGCGTCTGACGGAAACTGATCAATCTGACCAACAATTAACATCGTTTTGACACTCTTTTGCTGTCCGGGTTCGCAAATCATTCATTTAGAACATTTAAGTTGCGCTATTTGTTATTATAATCACAGCACGGCCATACTATGTTATCATTACCATATCATTACATTATCGCCATTAATAAGTCATCATAATCATCATCGTCAGCATGGCATGTCACACTTAGCCTACCTGCTCCACCACTGAGTTCTTATCATGTAGCCTCAACTAGGCTCCACCACCTGCTCACTGTCCCTCTGCTCTGTATGCTTGTTTACATCCTTGTTCAAACTCAACGAACTTCAACATGTTGCTGACATATGCTAGCCTACTTGCAATATTGTATTTTTGAAGCTTCTACATTGGTGTTACTTTTGCACTATTGTCACTACCGGCACCCGCCACAATTTCGTGTAGGCAACTTCGATTAAAGGTAAACTTGGCAACTATTTCAACGTAATAAACCCGTTTAGAAATCATTTGGATGGTTAAATGACCTGTTCCGGTGAAAATGGTGACTTTTCCCGCTGCCCCTAGCGTCCCCAGGCGGAAAACCAACCTTGCAACATTGCGACTACCGGTCCTGAAAAGAGAAGTGAGAAACAAGAAACTCGTTTTAAATCGTGTTTTTACCTTGTAACATCCACATTGTCTGCCAAACCTATGCTAACCGTTTTGCTAGCTTGTAAACAAATCCATGTGCTTTATCGTTACCTTTTTCCACAGTTTGAAATAGCATAATGCACAATTTCTCCAGCAGAGGCGGAAATCCTGCCAAGTTTCCCTTTAACTTTTGATGCGCTCACAGAATCCTGGCTCTGAGCCAAAATGCGAGGGGTGGGGCCTGACGTGAGCTGTTATTGGATCAGTCGAGTGTCAATATGGAAATTTAACCAATGGGCCGATCGTTGGCCAAAATTATTTAATTATATATAGCCTATTCTATCGGCCCAATAGGTGCGTCGGCTTACCGGGAAAATGCCCGGTATGCCAGATGGCCAGTCCGCCCATGGTTGCACACTGGTCTTAGGCAACACATGATTAAAATGAATTATTTATGCACACATATTTACAGTGAGGTTTCTTATATATCTTGTTCTTATAGCTCTCCTTGAAGACAAAAATAACGGTTCGAATCAGGTCAAGTGGGACAGCGTGTGTAGAGAAGACGCTGGCGTTGGTGACGTGGGACACACCTGGAAAGGCACACCCTTAAAATCCTGTCTGACCTGACAGGTGTGGAATGTGGGACACACGCATCCGCACTGGATTGACTGACATTCAAGATCATTCGGATCAAGACCAACAGAGCCCCACGGTAGGCTATCAAACCACGCCAATGACGGCTTTGGTTGTTTTGTGAGCTTCCAGTAGCTTAGTCTACACACAGAGGAGTAGGCTTTGATATATTACATTACAATTATTGCGGATGTAGGCTATTCTACCTGTAAGGGAAGCTAGGAGGCTATCGTTAAGATTACATTGAAATTGTTCTAACGTTTTAAAATAATCTGTCACATTGAATACACAGATTAATGCATCAGAATTGTCTGATCATTTGACCGGTCCGCATCTATGGCGCCTTGCAGTAGCCTGCAGTAGCCTACATTGCATTCCCATTCTCATCTTCCGCCAATGAGCTAGCCAGCCAAAAGATAATCAGTATTAGCCTACATGTCTTAACTTTATACTAACTACCCAGCAGACTGGGCTAATTGATTCAGACGAGGAACAGGGGCCTTGATGTTGGAATCAGCATCAGCATCCCCATTGCGCACTGGCCTTTAACTCTCTTTTACAAATCAGTTTGATGTAAAAACCAACCGACAGGTCCTTCCTTGGTCCTTAGATGGAGAGGCCGAAGAAACAGAAGAAACAGCGGCGCTCAGGCACCGTTGACAGGCGCCTGTGGGCTCGCCTGACCCGCCGCTGGAGGTTGCTGGGTCTTTTCGAGATCGGTGAGGATCATGAGTTTTACAACCTGACCGTCATGATGAAAGATGGCCTCTCCGCAGCGCTAGAGTCCGCCGTTGACCAGCCCGCACAGGTAAGAGGGACTGGAACTGAGTGGCCTTGTACAAAGACTCTTAGTCACACTCTCAAAATCAAAAAGCATGTGAAAAGAGCATAAAACATTTATGTGATTATGTGATAATATACAAGTCTCGTAAACCCATATTTAGCAGCAAAAGGACATAGTATCAAACGTTGAAAATGAAAATTTGGACTATTTCATGGAAAATATATGTTAATTTTGAATTTGATGCACATGTTTCAACAAAAGTTGGGACAGGGAATGTTTACCACTGTGCAGCTTCACCTCTTCATTTAACAAAATTCTGTAAATGTTTAGGAACTGAGGAGACCAGTTGCTAGAGTTTTGAGAATGAAATGTTGTCCCATTACTACCCGATATTAGCCTAGAAATCTAGACGCGCCCCTAGCGGCAGCAAAGGGCTAGTCTAGCAACTCTCCGTTGGCTTGTGAGCTCCAGAAATCTAAACTTAATCAGTACATTGAAATCGTGTATAGAGTCGTTTGGTGGGCTTAACATAATGATTGATGGCAGAGTTGCAAAGGTTTGGCTTGAATTCCCTGCTACTTGAAAACAAATATCCTATTAAGGCCCTATTGTGTGCAGAGGGAATTTGAAAGACAACTGATTATCCCCCCTCGGACTGAGCACTGCGAACGGTGAGTGCCCAGACCCTACATTTTAATGTGGGTCTGGCTCGCCAGGCTAACCTGATATAGGATTTCAGTTGCTCAACAGTATGGGGTATTCTTAGTCATGTTTTTCATTCCATGATACACCACTAATTTGACAGGTCTGGACTGCAGACAGGCAATTTTAGCACCTGGACTCTTCCTCTGGAGACATTTAAATATGTGCAGAATTAATTTTGGCATTGTTTTCCTGAAATATTCAAGGTCTTCCTTGGTAAAGATACTGCCTGGATGGCAGTATTGCTCAAAACCTGTATACATCATTCAGAATTGATTGTGCCTGGCCAGATGTGCAAGATGCCCATGCTGTAGGCACGAATGCACCTCCACACCGTCATAGATGCTGGGTTTCGAACTGAGCCCTAAAACAAGTTGTATGGTTGGACATACTTGGATACTTGGAGAGGCCCTCTCCTCTTTAGCCCAGATGAGTCCATGATTTCCTAAAAAGAATGGCACATTTCGATTGGTCACAGGACTTTTCCCCCTGTTACCTCAGTCCATTTTACACAAGCTCAGGCCCAGATAAGATGGTGGTATTTTTTGTATCATGTCTAAATACAATTTTGGCTGTTGCATGGTTAATGTTTTTGAATTGAGTATCAAACTGTGCACATAGACAATGGTTATCAGAGGTTTTCCTGAGCCCATACAATGATTTTCTTTACAGACAGGTCTGGTTTTGATGCAGTGCCATCTGAGGCCCAAAGGACCATGGCCATCCAATATTGTTTTTCAGCTCTATCCCTTGTTTGCAAAGATTTCTCTGGATTCTCTGAATTTTTATTAATATTGTGTCCTGTAGGTGATGAACTCCCCAAATTCTTTACAATATCATGTTACGAAGCATTTAAATTACATTTTTTCATCATTTGTGCATGGTTTACACAGAGTGATGAATACCCCTACATCTTTACTTCTAAGAGACCCTGCCTCTCTGGGATGCTCTTTTTCATACCCAATCATGTTGCCAGTTCCCTAATTAGTTGTGAAACATGCCTCCTTTTGTTTTTTTTATCATTACACAACTTTTCCAGCATTTTGTTACTCCCGTCCCAACTTTTTTTGAAACATATTGCTGGTATCAAATTCAAAATTAAACATATATTTTACATGAAATAGTCAAATTTGTAATTTTCAACATTTGATATGTTGTCTGTGTCCTTTTTGCAACTAAATATGAGTTTAAGAGATTTGCAGATTATTACATTCTGTTTTTATTTGCATTTAACACAGCGTCCCAGCTTTTTCTGTTTTGGGGTTGTACACTCATCTGGCCATAATAAGATATTTGATCTTCTGTTCTTTCTTTGCTAGACTGAGCTGACCGTAGATGACTATAACAAGGAAGAGTGTCAGGTGCATGAGGTAAGCCTGCATTCCTTCTCAGTAACACACACACACACACACACACACACACACACACACACACACACACACACACACAGAAATTTGGAATCATACATTCACACACACTCATCTACACACAAACAGAAATATATGATCTCTCTCTCTATCACGCATACACACACACTCACACACACACGCACACACACACACACACACACACATGCATATTTTCCTGTCATCCACACCATCCCTGGCTGGTTGTGGTCTGAAGGGGTTTGAGATGCAGACGTTTGCGGGCCCTGTGTTTGTCAGTCTGCGGCGAGCGCTTGACATCTGCGAGCGAGACTACCAAACGTCCCTCTCTACCGATGGCTACCTGCAGTTCATCAGCAACTCCAAGAGCAAGGCCGACTTCTACCTCACGTGAGTGCTTAGCACGCAGACAATTAAACCAGTGGCACTAATGAGTGAAGAGAACACACACACACACACACACACACACACACACACACACACACACACACACACACACACATAGTTGCATAGATATACCACATACATGCTCACATACTCACTCACACAGACAGAAAGCATACACTATATGACTGACTATTCTATGGATTTAGTGTGGAATACAGACAGGGAAAAGTACAGACAGGAAATCATCTACTGACACACAGAACACAGGAAATCATCCAGCACTGACACACAGAACACAGGAAATCATCTAGCACTGACACACAGAACATTGAATTCCTGTTTTTCAGTTATGAATCATCCAAGTGTTTTACCTCAGTTGAGTTTGTTTTAAATATGTCTCTTGTACGGTACAGGAATGATAAATGTTACTTCCTGAAGACCCAGAATAAACGTGAGGTCAACTTCCTCCTGTCTAACTTGAAGAAATACATGGAGCATCTAGACAAGTATCCCCACTCACTGATGGTGCGGTTCCTGGGTAAGGAACATGACAACTTCTCAACTTCTCATGATATCTCCACTTACTGATGGTGTGGTTCCTGGGTAAGGAACATGAGAACTTCTCATGATGTCCCTTTTATTAGACAGCAGCTGGTGGCGGATAGCTACAAAGGAACTGATTTGATCGTGATTTGGCACAGCAGCACCACATCAAAGCCTGGACCAGAGCTGCTCATCTATTTGGGATATTATGATATTGTCACAATAGAAATCATGACATGTAATGAATGTGTCCTCCATGTCTTAAAGGAACCATATGTAAGATTGTGGCCGAAAGTGGTACTGCAATCACTTTCAAATTACTCTAGAGCGGTGTATCCCCTCCCCCCTGACTCGAGGTTGCCAACCCGGATGCCGAAACACCACTGACTTTGTGATTAGTAGATAGGTGGAGGGTGGCGCATCAGGCCAAAACACAACATGACATTACAAAACACAACATCAACATCAGTTGAGGGCCGCAACTTCACTTTTTAAATGACAATATCCTGGCCGGACTACTGTTGTCAGTGATATAAGTATTTGAAATAAACATGATTTCCTAATGTCTAGTGACATATCAGGGCCATTTTATGATTAATTGAAATACATTTCTTGCATACGGTTCCTTTAATATAGGTGTGGAATGTAATGAATGTGTCCTCCATGTCTTAATACAGGTGTGGAATGTAATGAATGTGTCCT
Source organism: Alosa alosa (assembly GCF_017589495.1). Lineage (NCBI taxonomy): Eukaryota > Metazoa > Chordata > Actinopteri > Clupeiformes > Clupeidae > Alosa > Alosa alosa. The sequence continues at coordinate 33,578,665 of NC_063193.1, forward strand.
CTATGTCTTAATACAGGTGTGGAATGTAATGAATGTGTCCTCCATGTCTTAATACAGGTGTGGAATGTAATGAATGTGTCCTCCATGTCTTCATATAGGTGTGCACCGCATCATCATTCATGGTGGCGTAAAGGTAACTGATCATCACATTCTTATATGACAAACCACAGACACAACGTCTGTGTGGGCTCAGCAGCATCTGTGTGAGTAGTGAAGTGAGACTCAGGTTTGGACACTTTTCTTTTTCAGAAATATTTCATTGTGATGCAGAGCGTCTTCTATCCCGACGAGAGGATAACAGCCAGGTGAGTACATTCATGCCTGCTTACCTGCTGCACTCACACCTGCTTACCTGCTGCACTCTGATGGTAATGTTGATACCATAGATTTAATAGAGACCCAGTCAGACCAATAGTATGAAAAATCAGGAACAGAGTTTATTTACAATGATGCGCATCAAGGGAGAGACAGCATGACTTCACCTAAAGATCCATCAGCTGCTCTAACTAGACAAGGAAATAGTTAGGGTTTAAGTATCCTTCCAGGCTGACAGGAGATGGCGTTGGTCATCCCATCTCATGTGGACTACACTGAATCAGACTCTGATTAGTGGCAGCCTGGCAATCCGGAACAGATAGCTACTGACGCAGCCATGTAGAACAGTGAAACACTGCAAAGACATAATATTCCCGCTTATCTCTAAATACAGTCACACACAGATATACACAGGGACAGTACAGATATCATACAGTCATTACCTAGAATCATACTTTTAGTATCAAAGTGACCCACTAATGAGAAATGCAGAACATTAAACCACATATTGGAATATTGGACATAATGCAGAACATTAAACCACATATTGGAATATTGGACATAATGCAGAACATTAAACCACATATTGGAATATTGGACATAATGCAGAACATTAAACCACATATTGGAATATTGGACATAATGCAGAACATTAAACCATATATTGGAATATTGGACACTCATTGCTGCACTCACACCTGCTTACCTGCTGCACTCACACCTGCTTACCTGCTGCACTCACACCTGCTTCTACCTGCTGCACTCACACCTGCTTCTACCTGCTGCACTCGCCCCTGCTTCTACCTGCTGCCTGCAGGTGTTGTGTATAGAATTATACGTAGCTACAATTATTACTGAACATACAACCGGTATAGAAATCAATTGAGTTGTTACTGGAACTGAGATTAAAGCACCATGTGTGATATATAATATTACTGATTAAAGCACCATGTGTGATATATAATATTACTGCACCATGTGTGATATATAATATTACTGATTAAAGCACCATGTGTGATATATAATATTACTGCACCATGTGTGATATATAATATTACAGATTAAAGCACCATGTGTGATATATAATATTATTGATTAAAGCACCATGTGTGATACATGTATATAATATTACTGATTAGAGCACCATGTGTGATATCCCATGTGTGAAATATAATATTACTGATTAAAGCACCATGTGTGATATATAATATTACTGCACCATGTGTGATACATAATATTACTGATTAATGCCCCATGTGTGATATATAATATTACTGATTAAAGCCCCATGTGTGATATATAATATTACAGATTAAAGCACCATGTGTGATATATAATATTACTGCACCATGTGTGATATATAATATTACTGATTAAAGCACCATGTGTGATATATAATATTACTGCACCATGTGTGATATATAATATTACAGATTAAAGCACCATGTGTGATATATAATATTATTGATTAAAGCACCATGTGTGATACATGCATATAATATTACTGATTAAAGCACCATGTGTGATATCCCATGTGTGAAATATAATATTACTGATTAAAGCACCATGTGTGATATATAATATTACTGCACCATGTGTGATATATAATATTACTGATTAAAGCCCCATGTGTGATATATAATATTACAGATTAAAGCACCATGTGTGATATATAATATTACTGATTAAAGCACCACACGTGTGAAATATAATATTACTGATTAAAGCACCATGTGTGATATATAATATTACTGCACCATGTGTGATATATAATATTACTGATTAATGCCCCATGTGTGATATATAATATTACTGATTAAAGCACCATGTGTGATATATAATATTACTGCACCATGTGTGATATATAATATTATTGATTAAAGCACCATGTGTGATATATAATATTACTGCACCATGTGTGATATATAATATTACTACACCATGTGTGATATATAATATTATTGATTAAAGCACCATGTGTGATATATAATATTACTGGATCTAAGATTAAAGCACCATGTGTGATATATAATATTACTGTACCATGTGTGATATATAATATTACTGATTAAAGCACCATGTGAAATATAATATTACTGGAACTGAGATTAAAGCACCATGTGTGATATATAATATTACTGCATGCAATTTTTATCATCTGGCTGTTTGGCCTTTGGTTGAATGTTAGCTGTTGGATGTGTAACGGACGGTGCCCTGCCAGGAGACCGCAGACGTAAATTATCCAGTGGCTTAATCTGGGGCAATGCATCAAATGGGGCAGCAGTGGCCTATTGGTTAGGGCTTCGGGCTTGTAACCGAAGGCTTGCCGGTTCGATCCCCGACCAGTGGTAAAAATGTGGGCAGGGGAAGTGGTTGAGCACTGCTCTCCCATGCCCACATCCACGGTTGAAGTGCCCTTGAGCAAGGCAACTAACCCCTCACTGCTCCCCGAGCGCTGCTGTAGCAGGCAGCTCACTGCGTCGGGATTAGTGTGTGCTTCACCTCACTGCGTGTTCACTGTGTGCTGAGTGTGCTTCACTAATTCACGGACTGGGATAAATGCAGAGACCCTCACTGGATCAAAAGAGTATATATACTTACTTTTTTGATCTTGTGAGGGTCTCTGCATTTATTCCAATATACTATATATACCCATTACCCAAGTATATATACTTACTTATATATTTAAATGGCAGCATTTATGTGTAAAATTGCACATTGGGCACATGTGGTCCTGCAGTCTTGAGTTTTGTCTGGCCTGACGTGTGGTATCTCGTGGGTGTGACGTGTTATCTCACCAATACCGCTTCTGTCCTCCTCAGATATGACGTGAAGGGCTGTGAGGTGGGACGCTGGACCAACCCCCCCGCTGAAGACACACAGCGCATTGTGGTACTGAAGGACATGAACTTTGAGGGACAACACATCAACCTGGGTAAGGAGAACACAGTCAGGGCAACACATCAACCTGGGTAAGGAGAACACAGTGAGGGCAGCACAGATTATGTGTGAAAAGCACACCAAGGGTGTGAAAACTCACTTTGAGATCTGATCTCACATCTGCGTGCAATCTCACAATCAACATTATAAATCCATTTGACATTGAAGCGAAGGGTTTTTGTTGGGCGGGAGATTTCTTGCATGAGTAAGTGTTTTCGGTAAAAATGTTCTATTTTAAGGTTCATAGGTCGAATTACTCACTCAAACCCAACGTTAAGCGTGTCACCGTGAAATGAAAGCGTCAGTGGCCATAGGGAGTGTAAAGCCACTCACTGCTGCTGTCTTCCTATTGGCAGGCGAGCACCGGTCCTGGCTGGTCCGTCAGGTGCAGCTGGACTCTGAGTTCCTGCGCAGCCTAAATGTTCTGGACTACAGCATCCTGTTGGCCCATCAGCCCCTGCATCTGGACGAGATCGACCAGAACCACGACCTCGCGACCCTCGTCCTCCGGACCACCATGTACGTACTCAGTGTCCTCATCATTATGCACACTCACTGAGGTGTGGGTCAAAGCATAACATCATATTTTACATAACAGATTATGCATCAGACAGATATTACTAAGAATGTCTCAATTAACTTTTCGGTTACACTTTACTTGACAGTATTGACATAAGAGTGACATGACACTGTCATGAACGTGTCATAAACAAATCATAAATGTTTATGACATAACGCTTCTGTTATTAAGTGACATTCGGTTTTTGTCATAACAAGTTAGGGTTAGGATTAGGTTTAGGGTTAGGGTTAGGTTAGGGGAACATGATGTTTGGTGGAGTGGGTGACTGTGAATGCACTGGCCGATTGGATCCAACCACACCAACAAGGAAGGGAATAGGGGTAAGAAAAAGGTCAACTGTCAAAATAAAAATAAAAATAAAAAAAATAATAATATGTAAATAACCCTGGGGGGTTAGGGATGGGGGGTTAGGGGTGGGGGGTGGGGGTTAGGTTTAGGGATGGGGGTTAGGTTAAGGGGTGGGGGGGTTAGGTTTAGGGATGGGGGTTGGGGTTAGGTTAAGGGATGGGGGTTAGGTTAAGGGGTGGAGGTTAGGTTTAGGGATGGGGGTTAGGTTAAGGGGGGGGGCTGGGTGGGGGGGGTTGGGGGTTAGGGGGGGTGGGGGTTAGGTTAGGGGGGGGGCTGGGGGGGTTTGGGGGTGGGCAGCTGGGTGGGGTTGGGTTTAGGGACTGGGGTTTGGGCCAAGCAGCTGGGTGGGGTTAAAACTAGGGACTGGGGCTAAAAAGGAAAAAAAAAAAGTAAGTGCATAGAAATGGGGCTGGGAGTAAAGGGATAGACTAAAACCAGTGTTATAAGTGCTAGAAATCAAAAGTGCTATAAGTGCTAAAATCAAAAGTGTAAAATTCATAAGAAACAACCTTTGAAAATAAAAACCACACTGCAAAAATAAAAAAGTAAACATATCTAAATTGTGTCAGGTAAAAAAAATAAAAAGGTAAAAGTCCTGGGTTAGTCTAGGGGAGTGGAAAAGATGGGGTGAACTGGGGTGGAGAACTTAATAAACTAAAAATAACAAAGTAATAACAAAGTAACAAAGGGATAAATAAATAACAGTTTTTTATATATATAAATAAATAAGACAGGACCTGGGAGAAAAGGGGAAGGAAAGATGTAGCTTTATTGAGAAGCAGAAGGAAACAGAGGAGTGGATTAATTGAGACCAAGGGGGAAGAAAGTGTGAAGTTTATTTATCCAGCTCCGTTCTGCTCGTTGCCTCTGTGCTTTCGAGGTCCAGCCGGGGGTTGCTCTCGAGACCACAAATGCCAAGGTGTGCAGTGCTGTGTTGCTGGAAATGTGTGACTATATGGGTGGTGCGTGAGTTCCTAGAAATGGTGTATAGATGCTGTTTGAGTCTGGTTTTGATTAGTGACCTGTTTCTCCTATATACTGTAAGTGACATTTATTGCATGTGATGATGTAGACAGCATTTGTGGTGTCTAGTGAGAGGGGTGTGTTAGGGGCAGAAAGGTGTGAGTGAAGGTTAGTGATGAAGTGTTGTGGTTTGAAGAAGGAGTCCTGTGGTGATGGCTTGAGTGGGGGCTTCCTGGAGAAACCGTGATCTAATGAGGAGGTCTTGAAGGTTTTGTTTTCACGGAAGGCTGAGATGAGTCTGTGATGTTGGAAGTGAGTGTGGGAGGACTGAAAGTGGGTGAAGTGTTGTTTGAGAGTGTGGTGCAAGTGTGTGGTGGGTTGTGAAAAGGTAGTGACTAGTGGAATGAAAGGTGTGGCAGTGGGGTTGGGGTCAGGAGTGGGGTTGGGGGGGGCCATTATGGTGGGAGGAGAATTAGTGTCAGAGGCGAGTGGGAGCAAGAAGGGTCAGGGTGTCTGTTTTAATTTTCCTGAGAAATCTTTTTTGAGTATCCACAGGAGGAGGGCTCTAAAGAGAATTTCTATCGCTTCCTGGAGGTCTGTGGGAAAAAAGTGCGAATCTGATTGGAAACGAATGATTTGTGATTTAATGATGCCTCGGAAAGTGTGTTTGGGGTGGTAACTGGATTTATGCAAAAAGTGCGTGCGTATCAGTGGGTTTGAAGAAAATTTTAGTACTGAGGGAACTATGTGTTGGAGTGGATGGTGTAAGAAAAAGTGTGGTGTCAGGAAATTGACTGAGTGAGGGTCAATTGTGGATTTCAGTTTAATTGTAGTGTGGTGCGTGTTGAGTATGTTCATAAAGTCAGTGAATTGGTCTAGTGTGTGAGTCCAGGCGCCGATGATATCATCCAGAAGCGATAGAAAAGAGGGGTTTCAGGGGACATTTGGCTAAGGCTTCTTGCTCCTCCCACTAAGCGCTCATAAAGATGTTGGCATATCTTGAGGGCGAATCTCTGGCCCATGGCAGTTCCATGGATTTGTAAAAACAGTTTGTCGTCGAATTCAAAGTCATTATGGGTTAAGCAGATTTCTAAAAGTTGAAGTAAAGTATTGTCTGGGCGTGTGGGATCTGGAAATTGAGTAAACTTGTGCTGTACTGCTTGAAGGCCTGAGATGGTGTCTATGTTTGTATAGAGACTGTCAACATCGATGGTGAACAGGTAAGTATGGTTGGGAACTGCCATGGGCCGGATTTTATGTATGAAATCATATGTGTCTTGTATGTATGTGGGGTGTTTAGTGGAGAGGGGATTAAGAAAATGATCTATGAAAAAAGAAATGTTATAGGTGGTGGAACTACAATCTGAAACTATAGGTCTACCAGGAGGGACTGCGAAGGGAATTGTCCATGAGTCAGGTGGCTTGTGGATTTTGGGCAGAAGATAAAAAGGCGGGGGTCTGGGTTGGTCTGGTCGATCAGGAAATCAAATTGTTTTTTGGTTATGGAATGATTGGTATATAGTGAGAGGACCAGATTGCGAACTTTTTCTTGTGCTTTGGGTTGAAGGGATTGAGTGATGGGTTTGTAATGGAGTGGGTTGGAAAGTTGCCTGTTGGCTTCTAGGAGGTATTGGTGAGTGTCTAGAATAACTATTTTGGAACCCTTGTCGGCTGGTGAGTGTCTATGTTTGGGTTGTGGCAAAGTTGGAAAATTGCTCTTTTTTTCTGCTGGGGAGATGTTGGGGTGGCTGGAGTCAAAAGGGCGGGAGAGATAGGTGGACAGGGAATGGAGATCTTGCCTAATAAGGGTACGTAGTCTCCCATCCACCTGGGAAGAGTCAGGTTCCCAGGTGGAGGGGAGAGTGAAAGGGACGGGCTCACGGTGGGGTTTGTGTTTAAAATGATCATGTAATTTCAAGCGTCTATGATAACCATGGATGTCCCTTCGCAGTCCCTCCCGGTCCTGGCTGGTAGGTGTGGGAATAAAAGAAAGACCTTTTTCTAGAAGTGCAGTTTGTACAGGGGAGAGAATAAGGGACTTGGACAAGTTGAGGATGAGGGAGTCAGTGTGAGGTGAAGTGTGATTCAGGGTGTGTGAGGGTGTGTCCTGATTTAGGGTCTGTGAAACGTTAAATTTAGTTGTGAGCACCAGAAGTGGAGGATTTTGGAAGCTACCTCTGGGGTCCAGTGGATGTGATCAAGTGTGGTGGAAAATTGATCTGCTGGAAGTGGTTGGAGGTGGGGGAGGTGGGTGGTGATGTAGCGGTTAATCTCGGTGAGATTGTACTTGTAGTGTGGGTGAATAGAGGGGGAAAAGTTGATGACCGGGACATAAATGTTGGCGTTGGGGGAAAACTTTGGTGGCCAACTTAAACATTTTGTTAAGTTGTTTGTTGGTGGTGGCCTTAGCATTGTGCTCTCTGTTGTTGGTACCCACCGACAGGACTAACAGCTCAACGGCTTCTTGTGGGGACGTTTTCTCAAGTAACCGGTTCATGTGGTTGGCTGTGGCACCTGGGTAGCTGTCTATCTGTATGTTGGGATATGGATGAGGGGGAATACGGGCCAGATTGGAATCGCCTATGAATAATATGGGTTTGTTAGGTCTGATGTGCCACTCCTGAAGTCTATTGTTGGACCATTTGTGATAGGTAGGAGAGAAGAGGGGGAGAGAGAGAAGTGGGACTGTAGGAGTCCGAAGAAGAGGAAGGGGCCTAGGGGACAGGGGTTGTGTAGAGTGTGGTGTAGGTGAGGGTTTGTGTAGAGGTAGGGGGGAGGGAGTAGGAGCCCCAGACAGTTCTACACCTGTGGAGGTGGAGGGCTCAGCATTGGGTTTTGTAAGCTGGTTAGCTTTTTTGTTTCCCTTGCTCATCATCACCCTTGATGGTTTGGACTGTCCTGGGTCTACCCCTCCCACTTGGGTGGAACCTGGTGGAGAGAGACATGGTGTTATATCCTGTGGAACCAAATGTGTTATGAGGTGGTTAGCCTGGGTGGTGTTAGTGGTGGCCGTGTTAGGGCGTTGGGTGATTGTGGGCTGACTGTTATGAGTGTGAGTGACAAGGGCTGTAACCTGTATGGTGGGTCTATTTGTAAGGGTGGTGTTAGGGTTAGGGTTAGTAAGAGGGTTTGGGGTGTCAATGGGAGAAGTGCCTATGGGTGTTGGAGTAGTGGGGGGATTTTTGGTGTGGTGTTGTGCGTTCTGAGTGGTGTGTGTGGTGTTGGGTGGGTGTTGATTGTCATCAGTATCTGAGAGTGTATCTGTCAGGTCAGGTGTGTTGATGGTAAAAGTGACCTGCTGTAAGTCAATGGAAGTGGAGAGTGAAGGGATGGATGGGGTGGTAAGTGTAAGTGTGGGATGTGGCATAACTCCCAAGTCCTGTTTAGGAGGGGGAGTAGGGGGCCCTAGTGGGTGCAGGAAGAGGAGGGAATTCAGTGAGAAAAGAGGGGGTCAGAAGAGTGAGTGGGTGTGGGGGTCCCTAGGAGTGGGGGTAGTAGTATGGGGGGGGTGGTGTGTGTTGGTGTTGTGTGGGGGAAGACTGAGGGTTGAGAAGCCGTTGAACTGTCTGTAAGGTAGTGGGTGACAGGCGAGTATGGTACCTCTTTCTGGCCCAGCCACTGGCAATCTGAAATGCCAGTGTATTGAAAGGGGAAGGGGTGGAAGTCAGTAGTGTAAGTTGTGTGTTATAGTGTTCCAGAAGAATGTCCATGTTGTGTTGCATCCAGTCTGATGTGTTCTGGTTGAGTAGTGTGCGTGTATGTTGAGTGGGTAGTGCTGGTTTAATAAATTGTGTAAGTTTGGCTACCTGTCTGGTCATACCTGTGGGGAAGAGGCCTGTCTGGAGTGCATGTGAAATTATGTGTTGGTGGTGAGTGACTTGAATCAGTTTGAAGTAGTGTTTGGATTGTTGTCGGGTGAGGGGATCTGGAGGTTGTGTGAGAGGACGTGTGTAGGGTCTGTTGAATGAGGCCATGTTGTATGTGTAGTGTAGTGAGTGAGTGGAAGTGAATGTATGGAGTTGTGTAGTGTAGGGAGAAGAAAAGAAACAAAACCAAAAAACCAAAAGTAAAAAAATGGGGGGGGCAAATATGTGGGAGGGGGGGAAAAAAGGAATGGGGGCAGCTGGCTAGAAAGGAGCAAAACGGTAAAAGCCAACCTTACAGAAATTAACCAACACTAAAAACAAACAACTGAGAAGATAAAAGCCCTTACCTGTGGCATGAGACCTAGGTGTGCATACCTCATGCTTGTGTTGAGCTTGATGTTTAAAGATCCACAGAGTAGTGTTCCAGATGGTAGATTGCTCAGGTTACCTCCAAAAGAGTGATGTTGCAGTCCAAGTTCATGAAAGAGAGCACAGTCTTGACAGCCAGGTGTGTAGCAAACAGTCCAGATAAGTGCTAGCATGCTAATCCATGTGGTCAGGCAGGTGGATAGGGTAGTCCTCTTACAGTGTTTGTTAAAATTTTAAAAGCCAATCTTTATTTCAAAACAATTTAAAACCAATTGGATTAACTAGTAAGGAATAAAAGCAGAATTACCGTGTTGCTCCTTGGAAAACTCCTGACGTTTCGGATAACTAATCCTGCATCAGAGGAGAAAGTGCCTAGTGCTGGTGTGTTTGGTATTTCAGCTAGAAATGAGGGGGGGGGTTTAGGAAGAGGAAGGGGTTTGTTTCTGGGAAGAAGGGTGTTGGTTGGATGTAGTGTGAGTCAATCTAAATGAGAGTATGTGGCTGTCTGTGATTGGGGCATTTGAAATTGGTCTGCAAATGGAGGGAAGCTAAGGTGGTTGGGAATTGTAGTTCTAAGTGTAAAAGGTGAAGTTGAGGTAGAGTGTAAAGGCTCTACTTAAGAGGTCCTCAGGGGTGTAGTGGCTAAGAGGCCAGACTGGAAGGGAGAAGGGCACAGGTTCGAGGCCCGTCTGACCAACTGTGCAAATAGCACTTATAAATAGGTTTTAATAAATAAATAAAATAAATAAAAGTAGTAAGAAGGTGAAACAGGGTTAGAAGATAAAAGAGAGGACCTAAAAGTGAAATATTAAGTAAAAGGTGTTAGGGTATGTTTGACTAATATGGAGAGGGTAAAACAGAGTAAAGGGGAGATTCCCTGGCGTAGTGGTGGGGAACTCGCTCCTGGACCCCAGAGTCGCAGGTTCGAGTCCCACCAGGGAGGGGCACGGAGGAGTTTTTCTCAAAAGGAGCTAATCTTTCTAGTAATAGAAAGTCTATACAGAGAATAAAAGGGTTTAAAATCAAAGAATAAAGGAGACTCAGTAGAGTAGGGGGAAAGCGTCTGCCCCTTGGCTGGAGGGTAGCAGGTTCAAACCCCAACAGAGTCACTCCAAATTTTTGTATTTTTTGAGAAAGTAAAGAAAAAAAAGAAAAGAAACAGAAATCAAATTGCAATAGCCAGTGCCCCCATGGGAGAGTGGTTAGGGCAGTGGGCTGGGAGTCTGGTGTGCTGGGTTCAAGACCCGGGTGTGGCCGGGCCAGAGGAGGACCAACCTGTCGGTGGGAGGAGAGCAGCCCCGGCTGGAGCTACGGTATGTAAAGGTTGATATGGAGAAAAGAAGAAAGTGTGGTGGATCCAATGGCACTGGCTGGGTTAGGTTAGGGGAACATGATATTTGGTGGAGTGGGTGACTGTGAATGCACTGGCCGATTGGATCCAACCACACCAACAAGGAAGGGAATAGGGGTAGGAAAAAGGTCAACTGTCAAAATAAAAAAAAAAATAATAATGAAAAAATAACCCTGGGGGTTAGGTTAGGGGTGGGGGGTGGAGGTTAGGTTTAGGGATGGGGGTTAGGTTAAGGGGGTGGGGGTTTAGGTTTAGGGATGGGGGTTAGGTTAAGGGGTGGGGGTTGGGGGTTAGGTTAAGGGGTGGGGGGCTGGGTTAGGGTTAGGTTAAGGGGTGGGGGCTGGGTTAGGCCTGGGGGCCCTGGGGGGGGTTAGGTTAAGGGGTGGGGGTTGGGGGTTGGAGGTTAGGTTAAGGGGTGGGGGTTGGGGTTTAGGTTAAGGGGTGGGGGCTGGGTTAGGGTTAGGTTAAGGGGTGGGGGCTGGGTTAGGGTTAGGTTAAGGGTTGGGGTTTGGGCCAAGCAGCTGGGTGGGGTTAAAACTAGGGACTGGGGCTAAAAGGAAAAAGAAGAAAGTAAGTGCATAGAAATGGGGCTGGGAGTAAGGGATAGACTAAAACCAGTGTTATAAGTGCTAGAAATCAAGAGTGCTGTAAGTGCTAAAAACCAAAAGTGGGTTAGGGTTAGGGTTCATGTGTCATGACAGTGTCATGTCACTCTTATGTCGATACTGTCAAGTAAAGTTTTACCAAGTTTTCTCTGTTATGGAACACACCGTTTTAAGTTTAAGTGGTTTGCATAGAGACTTATTTTCTATTGCTTTCAATCAGTCACTTCACCCCAAGAATGTTAATGTAATTGTTTTTGGGCCGAGCTGGTGTGGACAGTAAACATGAAATGGAGGCCAACACCAAATGCAATTTCAATACCTAAGTTTATTTACTAACAGAAAAACGGTGTCTATAGGGTATATGATAGGGCTTCTGGTTGCAGTTGCAAAGATACCAGTAATGACAGAGAATGGATGTGTGAGCAGACTGGGAAAGAAGAAAAGTGTGTGTGCAAATAAGTGGATGTTGAGTGTCTGCATGTGTGTGGATGTGGTGAATGAAAGTCTCGATGTGTGTGAGTGCAAGAGTCAGAATGTCAGAGAGGGTCCGACCCCTAGTGAGGCTGATCTTCAGGCTTATATAGACCACACCCAGTCGCCCACTCCAGATGCAATCAGTCAATTAACAACCCCACAGTCAATGCATAGGCCTCTACACAGACAGCAGGGGAAGTGGAGGGTCTTCACACCATATAACTTTGTTAAAGTCAACTACAATTTCTCAATTTAGTTTTCTCTGTAATGGAACATACCGTTTTAAGTTGTTTGAGTGGTTTGCATAGAGGCTTATTTTGTATTGCTTTCAAATCTTCTCTATGCCCCAAGAATGTTAATGTAATTGTTTTCCATATAATTTTATTTACAAATGAACTAAGTCCAGTGTATAGATACAGCATGATAGGTTTGATGTTTGAAGTCAGAGACTGATAAATAGATACAGTTGTGCTTAGTTAGCACCCCCATGCTAAAGTGGACTAAAAAGAGGAATAAAAAATCTTTTGGAAATTGATCTTAATGCCTTAATTAAGAAAATGAGAAAAAAGTCTATCCTTGAAGGACACCAATTTTCTTTTTGAATGAATTACGTATCGTAAATAAATATGTTCTTCCTTAAAATACAGGGGGCATACACCCCTATGTTAAATTCCCATAGAGGCAGGCAGCTTTTTATTTTTAAAGGCCAGTTATTTCATGGATCCAGGATACTATGCATCCTGATAAAGTTCCCTTGGCTTTTGGAATTAAAATAGCCCCACATCATCACATACCCTTCACCAGAGATTGGCATGGTGTTATTTCTGTTAGCCTATTAGCTGGTTTGATTTGCATTGAGAGATGATGTTATGGAAGGTACCCCATGCCAATCTCTATAGTGAAGGGTATGTCCATGAATTTGATAAATAAACACACCATATTTAAAAACTGGTGATGATAAAATAAGAAAATCATGATAAAACAACAGAAAACTCTAAAACTGTTCAAAGGGTTCACACACTTTCAAGCACTGGAGATAGATAGATTGATAAATAGACAGATACATAGATAGCTTTACTGTAATGACTTTACTGTTGAAAAATATAATCACACCACAGTCTTACTTATGTTTTTCATATTTACAATATGTATAGATCTGTGGATATAGAAACAGACCCTACTGAGCAGGAGCCTCTAAAGATCCCTGCTACTTTGGTGGAGGAGGACTCAGCCCTGCTGCAGTCGGACCAATCAAGGGGCCAGGCCCATGCCCTTGCAGAGGATCCAGTCACCGGAACCCCCCTACAGGAACTTCCCCACCGGCACTCCACAGAACTCCAGGAGTTCCATGACCAGAACCGCAGGCTTCTGCCGGAGTTCAAGAACCCAGTGCACGTCATCGATGGTCCCGAGCTGCGCTACTTTGTGGGCGTGGTGGACATTTTCACCGTGTACGGACTGAAGAAGAGGCTGGAGAACCTGTGGAAGAGAATCCGGTTCCCCGGCAGGGCGTTCTCCACCGTCAGCCCAACGGCGTACGCTCAGAGGTTCTCCCAGTGGGCGCAGAACCACACCAAGTAGCCAAGAAGAGAACACAAACAGGAAGCCATGGGAAAGGGAGTGTGATGTGTGAGAGCAGTTGAGAGAAAGATAGAAGCACTTATAGAAAAGCAGGACGATGGGCAGATAGAGGGTTATGGCAGATAGGTGGCAATTAGATAGAGAAATGAAAAGTACTGCAATTTAGTAGAGCAGCTGACAGAAAGATAGAATCAATTGAAGAATTAGGAAGATAGGCACATCATAATTAGATAGAAAAAATGAAAAACAAAAGTACTGCAATTTACCAAATACTGTATAGTTTTCAAGGATAAACATGATGTGCCTATGGTTTTGTAGGCACATTGACAGATATACTGTAAGTGGCGAATGTCAACTCTTCTCAAGTCTTAATGCTTTGTTGAGTAACTGGAATGGCCACTGTTGTGTAATGGAATATATAGTCTAAGCTCACCATGTTTACAATTTTATATGGGAGGCTATTTTGTGTGAAGAAAACAGATATGGAAACTGATTAATATTTTATTTTACGGTGCTGTTTTTCATAAATAAAGGTAAGCTACACATAATAAAAGATAAATAAATAATATAGGCTAAATAAATAAGAAAGAAAGAAAAAAAGAAAGAAGTGCCTGCAATAGGCCAGCTCAAAGATAGCATTGTAAAAGCTATAGGGCAATTCCATGCAAAGGTCATCCTTACCATGGAAAAAAAAGTTGTGCATACGCAAATAGAACTGTTGTTAAAATCTTCATTTAGGTCAATATTTTATTGTTTGTAACTGATCTGATTGAATTTGATGGAGAATGACTGTCTTTTTACATCATAAATATGGTGTTCAACCATACCAGAAACAAAATTTTTTACATGGTAATATTATACATATTTAAAAAGTGGATAAATGGACCCAAAGTAGAAACAAATTGTGTCATTTGACAAATTCCAGATTGACAAGGGAATGGTAGAGCAATGTCTATGCTCAGCTTGCCTTTAAGAGCACAACTCCTTACATTTGTAAGGCTTTTGTTTTTAAGTCAGCAAGTTCCATGGCCATGTCACATCCATAACGTTTTATAGGAAAAGTTTATGCTACACATAAAGTGTTGATGCGACAATGTCCATAGTGTCTGTGCAAAGCTGATTTATATCAATGTAAAGTGTGATGACCAAATTGTGCCCCTTTCTTACTTTTCAAACCTTTAATGGTGCGTTATGGATGTGACATTATGGATGTTATATGTCAATTTACAAGACTGGAGACTTTATTATACCTCAAAGCCGATAAAACGTCTGTTCTGGTGGCATGTCAGTTTCAAAGCATGTCACCTTAGTGTTTACAATTGACATTTCAAAGATTATTAGGTTGATCAAAACCACAGGGAGGCCTCGCCTAAGCATTAGCAAAACAAACATAATATTAAAATACCTCCAGTGATTAGCCTAGCCATAGCCTATTTTCAAGTGGCCTAATAATGAAAATCTGAGCGATTATCTTCCTGTAACTGTCATACTGTTGTTGTACAGTAACTGGATTATCGTGTTAGCTGGTGAAGATGGCTGACTTTGCAGCTGGAGTTAACATAGCAACCTCCTTCTGATGCAGATCTGTTCAGCCTGCCGTTCACGTCTGCTTAACACAGTTTAATTTTAAATGACGCGATATGCCAGCATTTGAAGTGTCAGGGTCTCTGTAGCTCATACCCACAGAGTAACATAAGTAACGGCAGCAATAAACTAGATGTACCGCATAGCGGTACAAAATATGACCGCCTCTCAGTCCTGCATATTCTCTTCATAAAAAAAATAAGCTTGTCAAATTTGTCTCCATCTTGTCAATTTGTCTCCATCTCCTACTCCTCAACGCGATGCATGTAAATGAGTGTTTGTATATGTGAGTTTGCTTTTGTGTGTAAGAGTGTGTGTGTGTGTGTGTGTGTGTCTGTGTGTGTGCATGTGCATATGCGTGCCTGTGTTTGTGTGTTTATGTGTGTGTGTGTGTGTGTGTGTGTGTGTGTGTGTGTGTGTTTGCATGCGCACATGCGTATGCGTGCCTGTGTGTGTGTGTTTATGTGTCTGCATTCATGTGGGTGGGTGTTTGTGCATGTGTGTGTGTGTGTGTGTGTGCTTGCCTGTCTGTATGTGTTTATGTGTGTGTGTGCTTGCCTGTCTGTATGTGTGCGACTGTGCGTGCATGCGTGTGTGCGCATGTGCTTGTGTGCACGTGCCCGTGCATGTACTTTATGTGTGCAAATAACAAATGAGTGGGTATGGGTTAGGTTCATGCAGGCTCTTGAGACTAACATACCATAAATATTTTGTCATCTTGGGTGCAACGGTTCAGGTAGGGCTAGGGGAGTGGCCACCAAGTATCATGTTCCCTGGTGTTTCAGTAACCCGGGAATCACTGACCAAAAATGATGATGGTAAAAGAAAAAAATTAATTTCTTTTTTATATTTTAAATGACTTGTTGTCCTGATTCTTCCTGTGGATCTTAGTGGGCACTGAGGAAGCAATAATTTCATCGCTAGTTTTTCATGATTACTATTTCAATTGTTTCATATCAAAATTCACTACTTAATTATGTGTTTTATGTAGTTTGTCAAGGACTGGTTCAGACCGCGTCACATCCATAGCGTGAAACCGTCACATCCATAACGCCAGTTTTCCTACATAATGCATTACAAAATGGATTATAGTTTCAAAAACACACTTTTGTGTTCCTTCAAGTCTCCTTCATGCTACATATATCATAGTTTCGGCAGTTTCCTTCAAAATTCACAGAGTTTGTAGAAAACCTGTAATCTCTCACAAAAGTGTGTCCATTTCACGTCACATCCATAACGCTGATAAAATGCCTTGTATTCTTAGGATGAAATTGATTATATGAAATTAGAGGATTTCTCAGTATTCAGAGGACAGAGGTTGCATTAAAAGTTCTGCAAATGAATTCACTGATACTAATGTTGCCCCCACTCTAAGGCATTTTGTTTACCAATATGAGTCCAATTGTCACATCCATAACGCTGGAACTGCCCCATAGCCTATAATAAACCATGCAGGCAGACAAAACCCATAAAGGATCTGTGCACGACGTAGTCACATCACATGTATTTTGTCCATCAACTTTTAGAGACATAGCCTATGATCGATTGTGGAAAAGCCAAAGAACCGTTAAGTGTGGCTCTGGTTAAGTGTTTCAGACCAATTGATAGGCTACATCATGTGGAAGCATGACTATTCAGTAACAGCACTATTTTTTGCACTGTTCTAGTTTCCGAGTGCAAGCTGCAACCATGGGCTTCTCGTTTTTAGCCAGCGTCCAGCAAAATATTTTGATCACTGCAGAGAGAAAAAAAGAAGCAGAAGCAAACTCAACTGATTTTGTATCCTCAATATGTCCTGAGTAAGGACAAGAAGCCCCAAAGAATCCCATGAGGGGAAAGTTTCGAAAAAGACCTAAATAGCCCATTCATATGCCTATTCATTGTTTTTCTCATGTGAATAGGCTAAACTGTTTAACCTTTAGATATCACCATGGAAATTACTGAGTTGATTACTTACATTAAGACAAACAAAAAATCCATTACAAGTTTTTTAAAAATATTTTGGTAACATGAGAAAACGGTGCATAATAATGTAGGCCCTATGCGCTAATTTGCATACCACAACATATCTAAACATTGGATAGGCCTATAGCCAGGTGAAAATTGTGGAATCTTACAGTAAAAAACTATAGAGACAAATTCACCATAAGGGGCAGAGGACCACGGACCCAGCCCCAAACCCCATCTCTGCAATAATAATTAATAAAGGCTGGTTTAAAGTAGCCTCTATGTATTAATGCTTATGGGTAGCCTAAATGGGTTCCATTCAGACCTTAACATTAAGTATTTTACTGTTATCTGTCAACAACATTCTTTACCTGGCTATACCCAATGTTTAGATCTGTTGTGGTATTTTTGCCCATGTTAACAAACAATTGAAAAAAATATACATATACATAATAATTTTTTTGTTTTTCTTGATGTAAGTAATCCAGTAACTTTCATGGTGATATCTAAAGGTTAAAATGTTTACCCTATTCACGTGAGAAAAAGAATTAATAGCCTAGGCGTATGAATAGGCTATATTTGTTTTTTTTCCCCAAACTTTCCCCTAATGGGATTCTCCGGGGCTTTTTTCCCTTAGCCTACTTAGGACATATTGAGGATACGAAATCAGTTGGGTTTGCTTCTATTGCAATTTCATAAAATGACTGGACTAACAGGCCCTGTCTAGCCAGTAACATTGTTAATAATAAGTTGATAAAATAATCAAAATCAGATTTTTTATATCATAGCCTATCACTGAATCGTTTCCTCGGTGACAGCTGGACCTCGACCATAAGATAGCTCATATGAAATACAAAAGGCTCCTTTAAACACAAGCCGAGTAGTCGATTTCCGAGCGCATCGATGCCTCTGTCAGTGTGAGCGACTGCTCTTTCTGCTGTGAGCAGCACTGCTCTTCTGGCGTGATCCACAGTTCCCCGCCGCACTCCGAGCCCGAGCCCTAATACAGATGCGCTGGAGACACAGCTTGCGTTCGCTGACATCATGGATTTTAGTGTAAAGAAACTAGCCTCGGATGCGGGAGTCTTTTTTTCTCGAGCTGTCCAGGTAAGCTTGGTATCGCGACTCGCCAAACAGTTGAACCGAAAGTCAGACTTTAAAATGAAACTGACAGCGACAAAAATTAGCTATCCGAATGTGGGATATCCATCATCGCATCAGTGATCTCTTCATTGTCACCTAATCTAAACTCAACATATACATTTTATGTTTGCTTTACATTTTGACGTGACATCTAAAAAGTTAGGCCTACGTGACTTTACCCGAAGCGTAGTAGATGTGTTGCGTGGGGCACATAAGACATGAAACGGAGAAAGCCGTGAAGTGGTCCATCTAGCCTACCACCAACCGCTGCTGACTCGGTCGTGATGTGATGATGCGCTATTGAAAGTCGCCCAGTGGGGTGATGGATGAATAGTCTACCCTGTCAACACTTCTGGTTCTCATCAACAAATAGCCTAATTAAAGCAGAAGTGTCACGATCATAAAACTAGCCTAATTAGGCTAGCCTACTATTTATTTTAGAGTTTCACTTGAAGACGATAAAGGGGAGCGTATGAGAGTTGTCGTTGTGTCCGATGTTTTGGTGTAGCATAATCCTTGAAGCGCTTCTGTTCGTCCTCCCACGTTCCATCCATGTTGGAATACAGGCCTAGTTGGGTGAAAGGTTATGAGAGTTAGGAGTTGTTGTTTCCGCACAGGTCGTTTCCATGCCATTGGAGAAATTCTTCCCACTCACGCAGACAGGATGTCTATAACTCAAAGCAGCAGGATAACCGAGTAGGCCTAATTTGGTTTAAACGAATCACACTTTAACTTGTGATCATTGTTGTGTATGCCGAGGCTAGCCTAGGCTACTACCCAAATGTTGTTGATATAGGTTATAACACTGTTGACGTGATTGATACATAGACCAATGCTGTCTAGACTATTGACTTAGGAATGTCAGTGTGTTTTACATTTTGGTGCAGTCTTGTGCATCATTTATTTTATAGCAGATGAAAACAAAGACTTGGTGTGTGATTGGTTTGCTATGAATGGTTTATGGCCGGATGACTGGCTAATTGTGTAATGGTATTGATTAGCTGCCCTCATCAGATGTTGCTTTTGCGTAGTTCACACAGGAGAATCTGGGACAGGCAGAGAAGACCGAGCTGGATGCTCACTTTGAAAACCTGCTAGCCAGAGCCGACTGCACCAAGAACTGGACCGAGAAGATCTTCAGACAGACAGAGTACCTACTGCAGCCAAACCCAAGTGAGGACTGATAACACACACACACACACATCACCAGCATCCAGAAAGTTGTTTCATATAAGCTCAGCCAGAACAATTACATTTTGATTAAATTATTTCCATCCAAAAGTCATGGCAATGTAATGCTTTACCTTTTTGGGAAATGTGATTTATACTGGTAAAGATGATTTTACATACTACACTATTTAAATAGCATATTCACTGCTACAGACCACATTTGTATTCTCATAAGGCGTTTGTAATCCTCAGGCTGAAGGGAAACGTTGCATGTTAAGTGTTAGTCGTCTTATGTTATTCGTCACCAACTGCGTCATTATATGTGCTTTACATGTGTAAGATCTCAGTGTATATGCTAATGATAATGTGAACATTGATTTAGTTTGCCAATATCACAGGCAGTGGTTTTATAAACTTTTATATCAGATTAAACTGCAGTCTTCCTTTACAGGAATTCTATTATGTCTTTGTTCACAGAATTTCACTTTATAAAGTGTTTCCACCATCCACCTGCTATTTTTAGATATAATTAGATTAATATATACGCATACAAGAAGAATGGATCCAGCTGTATCACCTAACAGAGACTATTTCAGAAGCTTGTGTTATTATTGGATGATAACAGTAGTGTATGTGAGAGGTCTGTGAGGCTGTGAAGGTCATACCAGAACAAGGCCATATGACACTGTCAGACAACTCCAACACACAACATCAGGTTTATAAGGAATTTGATAAGTTTAGCAGACTAGGGCTTATTTCACAAAGCAAGATATCCGTGTTAGTTCTAACCAAATAGCCAGATTTCCAATCCGGGTTCAAAACAAAACAAAACACTACAAACCACACACAATGAAGTTTGGGGCTTTGTTCACTGATATCATCTGGGTATCTGATGCTCCTGCTTTGTTAAGTAGCCCTTGCAGAACTACATCATACGGTATTAGGGCGGTGGTAGTGTAGTGGTTAAGGAGCTGGGCTAGCATGCAGTAGTCTGAAAGTTGTCGGTTCAATTCTCGGCTTCCACCGTTGTGCCCTTGAGCAAGGCACTTAACCCCAAGTTGCTCCAGGGACAATGTAATCCCTTGTAATATAGCTGACATATGTAAATCACTTTGGTCAAGAAGTGTCTGCTAAATGTAATGTAATGTAATGTCATGGTATTAGACCGCATTGATGAGGCTTGTGTGTGTTTAGTGGTATTAGGCCGCATTGATGAGACTTGTGAGTGTTTAGTGGTATTAGGCCGCATTGATGAGGCTTGTGTGTGTTTAGTGGTATTAGGCCGCATTGATGAGGCTTGTGTGTGTTTAGGCTGCATCGGTGAGGCCTGTGTGTGTTTAGTATAGCAAGACTGAGCTGTAACCTGTCTCTCTGATTCCCCATGCTACAGTTGACCACACCGGTAAGTATCTCTGCTCCTCACCAGTGGACTACCCTGACCCCACCCGAGCATCCTGATTCCAAATCATATGGCTACCGCACAGTAGCTGTGTGTTTGATACAGACAGGTGAATGGGACTGTCTGGTAGAATTGCTAGATGGTTACTGGCAAAGTGAAGGCACGTACAGTAAAGCTATTGATGAGTAGCCCCAACATTACTCTTTCATTCCACCTTAATTCTAACAGGCAGACAACACCAGGCACATAACTGAAGTGATTCGTTAGCGTAGTGTATGCCGCATCAATTAGCTTCTACTATAATCAATGAAACTAGAAAAAACATTCTAAAACTATTTCTATGCTCTACAAACAAAATGCTTCAGTTGCATGCCAGGTATATCCTGCCTGTAAGGTATGTCTTAATTTCTAAGTTTGAGTGTGAGCTCAGTATAAAAGGTTGTGATTGGGAATTGCCATTTCTATCATTTCTATCTGTTCTGTGTCTGTCTGTCTGTATTAAATGGTTTGCTGGAAAGATATTGACCAGATTCTGTGCAATATCTGAAAGGGCATGTATTTATCTGGAACGAGAAATAACAAAACACTGCGTAGGCAATGTTAGCAGCTTCTCATCAAAATGTCATCTTTAGTCTAGAACAAACCTACAAGTTACTCTGTGATAAAAGTATAGTTATCAGGAAAATTCTCAGATTGATGCATATAAAGTTGTTTGTTGCCCAGGTGACTGGTGGGCTTTCGTTTGTCTTTCATTTCAAGTTCGTAATCATTTTTTAATTGGATTCATTAGGTTGAAAAACATTATATTACCTCTGGACACGTTTACAGAATATTATGTTTTAGGAAATGTAGAAATGTATTATTTTCATTAAATGATGGAGTAACATAACTTTTCATTTTGACAGAAAATCTTTTATTTTGTGTATGTGTTATTTTTATCCTACTTGCCAGGGGTCATGTTGGTGGAAGTACTGGAGCTTTTCTACTGCAACAGTGTTTCTTCCAATAATCTAAATCAATGTAATCAGTTTGCCACGTAATGAACCAAATAAAAGAGGGACAAACACAAAACCTTCTCTATATTTGAAGATTTGTGAAAGGCAGCATTATTTGAAGAAGCACAGTTTCAGAATGTCACTTTTGTTTTTGACTTGTATGACACTGCAGCCATTATTCTGATTCTGCTGGGGACCCGATGGCGTGCATGTTAAGACTCCATCTTGGCTCCAGGCCCTCTGGTTTGATGAGTCCTGGTCCTGAGGGGGCAGCGTTAGATGACTGACCCCATGGGGTGATGGGACTGTGTGCCCGTGTCTAGCTGGGCTGTGTGTCTGGGCCGGGAGACAGGGAGAGAGAGTGCAGGGGACCGAGCTCTCCCTGGTGTCTGGGCTGGTCTGGGCTGGTCTGGCCAGCACGGAGGCTCTCGCTGGTGTCTGGTTTGGTCTGGGCTGTTCTGGCCAGCACGGAGGCTCTCGCTGGTGTCTGGGCTGGTCTGGGCTGGTTTTGTCTGGTCTGGGCTGGTCTGGCCTGCACGGAGGCGCTAAAGGCAGCTGCTGTGTGTTCATATCTCATTTATTAGCTCATGGACTAAAAGTGACAGACAGCTGCAGGCTCTGGAGCACGTCCAGCCTTGATGTGGCCCTGATCTGGTCCTGACGCTGCCCTGATGTGGCCCTGACGCGGGCTCTGATGCGGCCCTGATATGGCCCTGACGGTGCCCTGATGTGGCCCTGATCTACCTCTGCTCTGGAGCTGCTCCAGTAGATGATTGCAGGATAAGGCCCTGATGCTGCCCTGATGCGGCCCTGATCTGGAGCTGATCCAGTAGATGATTGCAGGATAAGGCCCTGATGCGGCCCTGATCTGGAGCTGATCCAGTAGGTGATTGCAGGATAAGGCCCTGATGCGGCCCTGCTCTGGCCCTGCTCTGGAGCTGATCCAGTAGGTGATTGCAGGATAAGGTCCTGGACGTGTCCCGTATCAGGCCTCTGTCTGCACCGCCTCATGCTGCTATTGTGTGATGATGACACAAGCCCTTTCTGTTCCATCTGTGATCCATAGCAGTGCTGGCTCCCACGCTATATTAAGTGTCATTGCTTTCAGCAGTACAACTAAAAGGACAATTTCATTTGAGTTTTATGTTGAGAAGCCTATATTGATATCTATTAACACTCAATTGAAGCTAGGTTTGTGGACATGTGATATGTGTTCATGTTATTCACTAGTAATATAATAAAAGTACTAAACAGTAATAAAGACACTTAACATAAAGTGGGACACCGTTTTCCATTTCTGTTTTCTGGTTGGTATGTAGTTTTATATTTTATATTGTTTAAATTGTTTTATTGTTTTATATTTTATATTGTTTAAATGAAAAGTTGAGTACTTTCAGGTAGCTCTGATGAACAGATGTTTATAATGATTTGTAGAGAGATACACTTATATAGTGTTTTTGTTTATGTTTATGTCAAGATGTTTGTGTTTATGGTGCTTAGCAGATGCTTAAAGAGACTTAACTATGAATGTTATCAATTAACATTACATTAACATTAAAATTAAGAGTTTAAATGGAAGTCATACAGCCTAAATGAAGACACAAATATTAGTAATAGACTAAATAAATGTATACAGAACACTAACGATAACCATGAACATACCAAAACTACAAGTCTGTAAGAATGATTTAGTTGGACACAAGGATCTTTAGTGATACAGCTCTCTCTGGAAGACACTACTTAGTGCAGACTAAGTAGTGATTCTCTGATGATCCTTTTTCCAACCATGTTAAAGGTGAAACCAGTTAAAATGCATCTATGTGGAAAACACAAGTTTTTAAAGATCACAGGAATAACCCACAGCTAAAAGTGTATGTACCTAGTGTTAAGGTGTAAAAAAAAGTCCTAAAAATATATTTCAGTGCTTCACTGTGTTAAGACGCTCCTCAGTTCATTTACCGTAATGCCTCTTAACTCATTGAATGCCAAGCTGTTTTCGGGAGCTTTGTCCTAGAGTGCCAGCAATCTAGACCATTGTTGATGATTTGTGTACAGCCACAGCATATTCTGTGTTATAGCTATGAACACATACAATGGCTCGTTTAAAAGGTGAGGCTTTAAGCTCTCAGTGGGTGCACACCGTGTATTTCTACACGCCTCTGTTCCTGAGAAATCCCAAGCTAAACAGTGGCTATTTTTCATCAAAATCACTGTTTTTTTCTAGAAATGGAGATATAACGTCTTTCATGAAATATGAAGTGTTGCCTGTTACTTACTTGTGTGAACTTTCCGGGAAGTGATCAGCGAGACCTGGCGAGACTGCCACCTAGTGATAGACCCATGAAAATGGCCTGGTTTTGACCTGGCGTGCATGTGTCACTACGACCAAAGCGGCAACCGAAAGTTATGATAAAATGTCCAGATTGCGTTTTCATGAGTTTTCGATCGTCATATATTTCATTTCCATTCATCACAGAGTTCCCAAAATCACATATAAGGTGTGTTAGAGTGTCTAGTTTCGTAATTTAAAAAAAAAGCTAAAAACGTAATATTACGTTTTTGGCACTCAATGAGTTAATGATCCTCAGTCGTCCATGATCATGTGATGTCATGTGGCCCTGATCTGGTCCTGATGTGGCCCTGATCATTTGATGTCATGTACGCTACCCAAACAGCGATTTAGTGTAAGTGCCCTCTGTCCCCTGTGCCACGTGGTTGACCTCTTAGCTGTTCTCTTAGAGTTAGCTGCAGCTACAGGTTGACTAGCGTCATCATAGCTCTGTTTGTGTGTGTGTATGTGTATGTGTTTGTTGTGTGTGTGTGTCTGCGTGCACATTTCCTGTCTCTGTTTTCTCACTCGTGGTCACCTCTCTCTGTTAAACCATCCCCCATTCTTCCCTTCTGTCTCTGTGTGGCTGCGTGTCCCCTGATGGCGTTCTCCGTCCATCCCAGGTGCCAGGATCGAGGAGTTCCTCTACGAGAAGCTGGACAGGAAGGTCCCCTCTCGGCCCACCAACGCAGAGCTGCTGGGGCAGTACATGCTGGAGGCGGCCAAGGACTTTGG
>NC_063193.1:33615858-33643358 GCF_017589495.1 Alosa alosa
TCATTTTTTCCAAAGCTGTATGTGTTCACTTGACCTCTGTTTTGTCACAATAACACATTATTGGTATTCTACTGTGATGACTGTAATATTCTAACCTGAGAACACCTTTACTAATTTTTATGTTATCGGAATGTGTTTGTTTTTGTGTGTATAACCATTGTGACATCATAAAGAATGCATAGTAATCCATTATGATGTTGTCCTTAGTGAATGTTTGTCTCCATTGTGACATCAGAATGTGTCTCTCTTTCCCTTCCCGTGCGGCCATGGGCTCTCTCA
The DNA here is from genome assembly GCF_017589495.1 of Alosa alosa. Lineage (NCBI taxonomy): Eukaryota > Metazoa > Chordata > Actinopteri > Clupeiformes > Clupeidae > Alosa > Alosa alosa. The sequence goes on from NC_063193.1 coordinate 33,616,138, forward strand.
GCTGTGGACTGAGGAGGTGGACAAAGTGAGTACGACATGACCCCCAGGGACACCTTGGGACATATTTCAGTGAGATGGAAAGGGTATGGCAAGTGAAGTGGGACAGGTTTAGTAGGATTTTTGTCGAGTCATTTTGCTCTGTCTCTGTCCCAGGCCGAGCATGAGCTACGTGTGGCCCAGACGGAGTTTGACAGACAAGCAGAGGTGACACGCCTCCTGCTGGAGGGAATCAGTAGTACACATGTGAGTTTGGAACACAGCACACCTGCCTCACTGAGTACAAACTGTTTCAAACCGTTACTCTTTTGAAGACCTGTTTCTTCTTATATAAATATTTTGTTATTTTTATATTATATCTATATTTTCTATTATATTTGTTATGTTTTGGGACCCTTTTGTATATGCTCCCTTGGTATCATGCCCATTGCATTAGTGTTGATGGCACCTTGCTCTACCAGTGGACCAACAGGGGAGATACTCTGACACCTGAACTCACAGAATGGGTTAGAGTAGTGGTGTATATTTCAGTGTGTCCCTGTAGGAGTTAAATTTTTCTGCTCTGCATGTCTGGTCTGTCAGGTGAACCACCTGCGCTGCTTGCATGAGTTTGTGGAGGCCCAGACGGCCTACTACAACCAGTGCCACCGCGTCATGCAGGACCTGCAAAAGGAGCTGGGCAGGTAGGACAACCACCCCCCCCCCAACCACCCCGGTTCCCCCCGGTTCCCTCCCCCCCGGTTCCCTTCTGACGCACCGCCTGCTTCTTATGCTTATGCACCAAACCCCCACCTGCTTCTTATGCACCAAACCCCGATTAGGGTATGCTTCTTATGCACCAAAACCCGATTAGGATTGGGTATGTTACCTGTAGCTGTGCCTCCTTATCCAAAATGTGTTACCTGTAAACTGTGACTCCCTAGAGATTGGGTGATGTGTTTTTCTTTGACTCCTTTCTACTCACTCAGTAACCCTGATGACAGCTGGCTTTGGAACTAATTAAAGTCCTGTTCTGGCCCTGATCTAGCCTTGATTTAGCCCTGATCTGTCCCTGATCTAGCCTTGATTTAGCCCTGATGTGGCCCTGATCTAGCCTTGTTTAGCCGTGATGTGGCCCTGATCTAGCCTTGATTTAGCCCTGATGTGGCCCTGATGTGGCCCTGATCCAGCCTTGATTTAGCCTTGATTTAGCCCTGATGTGGCCCTGATCTAGCCTTGATTTAGCCCTGATCTGTCCCTGATGTGGCCCTGATCTAGCCTTGATTTAGCCCTGATCTGTCCCTGACATTGACTGGACTCGTTCCAGAGTGAGCTGCTATGCGACTTCCCTAACTGTGCGTGTGACTCCCTGTGACCTTCCTAACTGTGCGTGTGACTCCCTGTGACCTTCCTAACTGTGCACGTGACTCCCTGCGACATTCCTAACTGGGTGTGTGACTTCCTGTGACCTTTGTAAATGTGCGTCTGACTCCCTGCGACATTCCTAACTGTGTGTGTGACCTCCTGTGACCATCCTAACTGTGCGTATGACTCCCTGCGACATTCCTAACTGGGTGTGTGACTTCCTGTGACCTTCGTAACTGTGCGTGTGACTCCCTGCGACATTCCTAACTGGGTGTGTGACTTCCTGTGACCTTCGTAACTGTGCGTGTTACTCCCTGCGACATTCCTAACTGTGCGTGTGACCTCCTGTGACCATCCTAACTGTGCGCGTGACTCCCTGCGACATTCCTAACTGTGCGTGTGACTCCCTGTGACATTCCTAACTGTGCGCTTGACCTCCTGTGACCTCCCTTACTGTGTCCATGTCTGCTTCTGACCTCCCTAACTTTGCTCTCAAATTCCTCCCCTGCTCATAGCTCTCATGCGGATGCGTAAGTACTGAATGCCAGAAACACATTTTTTCACAAAAGGCAAATCCAAGCTGCTAACTGGATAAAAACACAGGCATCATCATCATCAACAAAATCATCTTTATCATCAGAACAACAGAACAGGACACTTTTCATTCACTCTTAAGATCCTGATATAGAAAGCTACAGTAGATAGAAATCATCAGTGATAAACATAATTACCAATTGCTGTTATTGTTTTTAATCAAATTCCAATATAAAATGTCAAAGCAAAACCTATATAGTGCAGCCATTATTTCACCATTTATTCCCCAGATTTCTTACATTTACATTTTACATTTACATTTAAAATGTACATTTCTCATCAGCAGAACCTCTGTTCAGCAGCTTTAACATATATTTATTTATTTTATCTAAGGTTTATTTGACAACATATTTATTTATTTTATCTGAGGTTTATTTGACAACATATTTATTTATTTTATCTAAGGTTTATTTGACAACATTTATTTATTTTATCTAAGGTTTATTTGACAACATATTTATTTATTTTATCTGAGGTTTATTTGACAACATATTTATTTTTTTAGCTAAGGTTTATTTGACAACATATTTATTTATTTTATCTAAGGTTTATTTGACATGGACATTGCACATTAATAAACTAATTGTAAATGTGGCCGAATTGTTTTTTTATATCTGTTGTCCGAGGTGAGATGCACCTGAAAGAAAAGAGTAAGAGAAACATTTGTAGATTGGTTTAAATGTTTCTAGATCTGGGTGAACACAATCAGAAAAAATGGACTTCCATATTGCTTCACTGAAGCCTCACACTTACATGATAGCCATGAGGGAAAGAAATATACATCATGGTACAAGCAAACGGAAAAGAATAGAGAGGAAGACTAATGGAGTGATTGGACGGTCCACTCTCTCCTCAGGTTCTCCAGCTCCTTCGGGAGGAACCCTGGCTCCTCCCCGGACCCAGTGGCATCTGCGTCCAGTCCCACGGCGTCCGAGACAGACGTGCTCCAGATCGAGGAGGTCCAGCCGCCGGCCAGTGGCACACGCAAGGCCAAGGTGCTGTACGACTACGACGCCGCCGACACCAGCGAGATGTCCCTGCTGGCCGATGAGGTGACACACCCCCTACTCCTCAGATTTTTCATCGACTCACATATAATTTTATTTACATGACTTTTTAAAAAAGTAATAATATATATATACACATTACTTTTAGTTGAATGACTTAGTCGAGTGGTGAGTGAGAGCTCAATACAGGTGCATGGGAAGTATCAGCCCACTAAGTCCTAACAGGATGTAGTTTTTTAAATGTAAATAAAAGTGAATAATATTGAGGCTTTAGGTTCTTGTGTAGTTTTGCAATGTAAACAAAGATTGTTTGAGTACATAAAGATTGTTTTTGTAAATAAAGATTGTTTGTGTACATAAAGACTGTTTTTGTAAATAAAGATGGTTTGCGTACATAAAGATTGTTTTGGTAAATAAAGATTGTTTTTGTAAATAAAGATTGTTTGCATACATAAAGATTGTTTTGGTAAATAAAGCTTGTTTGCGTACATAAAGATTGTTTCGGTAAAAAGCTTGTTTGCTCTCTGCTGTGTTCCAGCTCATCACAGTGTACACGGTGCCAGGCATGGACTCTGATTGGCTGGTTGGAGAGAGGGGAAACCAGAAAGGGAAAGTGCCCGTCACGTACCTTGAACTGCTGAGCTAAGAGGTTAAAGGTCATCAGCTATCTACGCACACACACACACGTCATACTCACACAAACATTCACACACACACACATATGCACACACACAGACGCATGCATGCATGCGGACACACACGCACACACACACACACACACACACACACACACACTACACAAATCACAAATTTATTTGAGTACACTTTTACAGACTAATTAAGAAGTACATAGTCCATTGACACACGCACACACACGCACACACACACACACGCACACACCCATACACACACACACACACACACACACATACACATACATGCTTACAAACACACACATACACACTTGCACACACACGCATACTCACACACTCCATGTTGACCTCTAATGAAGAATTGTCAGGTCAAATGAAGCCAAGCCAAGCGAACCCTGAGAGTTTACATTCTGCACTGAGAGCCCTGCAGCTTCCTCATGGGTCTCAGCGCTCCCCAGTCATGGGTCTCAGCGCTCAACTCATGGGTCTCAGCGCTCCCCAGTCATGGGTCTCAGCGCTCAACTCATGGGTCTCAGCGCTCCCCAGTCATGGGTCTCAGCGCTCAACTCATAGGTCTCAGCGCTCCCCCAGTCATGGGTCTCAGCTCAACTCATGGGTCTCAAGCCTCCCCAGTCATGGGTCTCAGCTCAACTCATAGGTCTCAGCTCCCCAGTCATGGGTCTCAGCGCTCAACTTATGGGTCTCAGCGCTCCCCAGTCATGGGTCTCAGCGCTCAACTCATGGGCCTCAGCGCTCCCCAGTCATGGGTCTCAGCGCTCCCCAGTAATGGGTCTCAGCGCTCAACTCATGGGTCTCAGCACTCAACTCATGGGTCTCAGCGCTCCCCAGTCATGGGTCTCAGCGCTCAACTCATGGGTCTCAGCACTCAACTCATGGGTCTCAGCGCTCCCCAGTCATGGGTCTCAGCGCTCAACTCATGGGTCTCAGCGCTCCCCAGTCATGGGTCTCAGCGCTCAACTCATGGGTCTCAGCGCTCAACTCATGGGTCTCAGCACTCAACATGTTTCTATTTCCACGTGCGGAGCTACAGCTGGTGCCATCTTGCTTTATATGTGCCACCCGTTTATTTAACACCACACGCACAATATGTGTCACCAACCCCTGTTTCTTAGTGTCACTAGGATTATTCTGGACCCTCCATTACATACACACACACACAGGCATATGTACACACACACGTGCACACACACACACACACACATATACATACACACAACGCACACACACACACACACACACACACACACACACACACACACACACACACACACACACACACACACACACACACACACACACACAAAGTTTCTTCTCCTTAATATTTTTTTCCTCTGATTCTGACAGCATGCATTAAAAAGCTGACATACAGTTGATATACAACAACTGAGAGAAAACCAAATAAACATCCCAAGAACACTACCAAGAATACTCGTCTGCCTAATCAGTGGACGGACTGCATGACTGGCCACTGCTGCCCTCAGTAGCGGTAGCGTCCGCGGCTAGCTCATGTCCTTCCTGTCCCTGCTCCGTGCCTCTCACAAACACTTCCTGTGTCCCTCAGATGCCTCATGCCAGCTCAGCAGTAGGGAAGGTCAAAGGTCAGTGTTCAATGACACATGACCTTCCTCTCCTACTGTTTGCTGACACATGACATTCTCCCTCTCCCTCTCTCTTTCTCTCTTTCTCTCTTTTTCTCTACTTTCTGTGTCACTTTCAACCATACAAAAAAAATAAACACATAATTAAACATGCAATTCTTACTACAGAAAACACAAAATAAAAATTGTATTTACACTCACACACACACACACACACACACACACACACACACACACACTTTATTTTAGGACCCAGCTTGTGGGCTGTGCTGCCTTACAACACTCCACCAAAGGTCCCAGTCACAAGATAAACCCCGCCTCCGTTACATTCTCTGCTGCTTTATTGGTCTCCTGCTCCCTAAGTCCCGCCTCCGTTACATTATCTGCTGCTTGATTGGTCTCCTGCTCCCTTAGTCCGCCCCGTTACAATTTTCTGCTGCTTTATTGGTCTCTTGCTCCCTCACTCCAATTTGGACATCAACAGCCCTTTGACTGGCACAAGAATTAGCCAATGACTTTACATTTACTGTACATTTATTCATCTAGCTGATGCTTTCACCTGCGTTACATACAACAATACACAGATGCTCTTCCACGCCAAGCAGATGCTGCACTCTCAACAAAATATCCATTGACTCTAAAAGTAGGAAAAACACACACCTGCTGGACGGTAAAATGCTCTGCAATGTCAGCATGCAGGACTGTAACCCAGGTGAGGGCTGAGGTCGGTCTGGATCAAGGTCCATGTCTGAACTGCCACAGGTCATGATTTGATAATATATCTTTAAATACTCCAAACATGCTTGATGAACTGCTATGTGTATCTGTGAGCCATGTTGTTTTTTTAAAATTAAATTTGATGCCGCCACATTCCATGTGCCGCCATGTTTACGTGATTAAATGCGCTACAAGTCTCTCCTCTGCTCTGCCTTGTGTTGGTTCCGTTTGAAAGCCCTGTCTGCCTGCCGTGTTGCTGACTCCCTGTAATAACACTATAGAGCCTGTTGGACTCTTAAAAGCAGAAATAACAATCAACCTACAGACGCATGCACACACACGCACACACGCACACACACACACGCATGCATGTGAGTGTACTGCCACCTGTTGAGGCGTGTATTATGTACTGTTTATAACACACACAGTGATGTCATGGCCATGCACACAGCACCCCTGCGGTCTGCCTGGTGGTGGAGTATGTGTGTTTTCCAGCGTCTTTCTCTATGTCGTTTTACACAGCGTGCTAGCATAGCACGCTAAGATGAATGGAGCACTTTGATTGTGTCTGTACTGTCTGCCTGAAGGGGGCCTTTGTTTTGCAGCTTTGTGTTGATGTTTGTTAAACTTTATTTCTTCTGTTTGAGACTTTGGATGTCCACAGACCAAAGCACTGAAACTGACACACACTTCAGTGACACACACACACACACACACACACACACACACACACACACACACACACACACACGCTCACATAGACACCAAGAGCCACTGTCTAGGTCTGTACTACAGCTGCGGTATCGCCCCCTGTTGGTTGATGTCGGTCTCTCTGCCTTGATTTCCTTTGTATTTATTGCCTGTTCCTAAAGCCATGCTGATTGAATGAAAGCTTACTGGAATGTAATAAAATAAGCTTTATTGATACATATTATGATTTACATTTGTTTTTTTTATCTGCAGAAGGCAAACCATCATATTATACAATATATGTCAACCACTGAAGAGCAAGTTTATGTTTTTACACATTTTCTGATTTTGAAAGTGCTTACTATGTAGTAATATTATTTACATAATTGTTTAACAGACATGTTCCCAAATGAACACACATGCACATTTCTGCCTAGAAAGCACCTTGAACACGTCGGTGTCGTGAGGTTTAGGTCTTACATTTACAGTTATATATTAAGGCAATGGTAATAGTTTATGTCTTACATAAGTTATATTTTAAGGCAGTGGTGCTAGTTAAGCACCGAAGGCAATCTTTACACACATTAGCTTATTCATTATACGCTGGTCAGCAATAGAATAGCCAATACACTCTGAAGAAGGGCGTCTGGCCCGAAACATCCGTGAGCTGTTTAAAACATTTGGAAAGACCTGTTGAGTGCTGTTCTTGATTTAAAAACTTTAAATCCATTACCCCAGTCTAAGGTGTTGAGTGCATTATTCCATTTTTTTGCAGTGGTAATGTTTGAAATTATTCAACCAAGTCTTCAAGATTCCAAGACTGTTGTAGGCTGTCTTACCCAGCAATATATGGCGTAAATAACAAAACAAATAAATAGTGGATATCTCCTACACACAGAGAGCAATGACCGCATATATGATCCAGCCCACGCACACAAACACACCAAACATGAGGCTGAACATCACCAGCAAACGAGCCTTCTGAGACGCCCGCTCACCGCCTCTGATGTCACCGCGCGCCAGGGCTGCCCGTGTCTACAGGTGGAGAGAGTGGGGGAGAGAGAGAGAGGGAGGGAGATGGAGGGAGGGATGGAGGGAGGGAGGGAGGGATGGATGGAGGGGCAGAGAGAGAGAAGGAGGGATGGACCGAGGGAGTGGGGGGAGAGAGAGAAGGAGGGAGGAATAGAGTGGGGGAGAGAGAGGGAGGGATGGAGGGGCAGAGAAAGAGATGGAGGGATGGAGTGGGGGAGAGGGAGGGAGGAATAGAGTGGGGGAGAGAGAGAGGAGGGAGGGAGAGTTACAGGAGGGACACACACACAGGAGGACATTATGTGAGACCCACTGGTTAATTATCTATCAGCTGGCCTGGACTTTCACCACAGTAAATCAACCAACCAATCTGTCTCTGCAGCAGTCTTTTCGATCCTCATTAGGGGTCCAAACAGAGAAGCTGCGTCAATCTTATTGTTTTGGTTCTCGTTTGTAAATGACTCACTAGCTCTTACAATGTGACCTATCCTTGTAGAGTCAGAGGTCATTGTGAGTAGAATAGAGTAGCTAACTGTGCCCACCTCGTATGAGTATAGAGTAGCTAACTGTGCCCACCTCATAGGAGTATACAGTGCTAACTGTGCCCACCTCGTATTAGTATACATAGCTAACTGTGCCCACCTCATAGGAATATATATATAGAAAACTGTGCCCATCTCGTATTAGTATACATAGCTAACTGTGCCCACCTCTTATTAATATACAGTAGCTAACTGTGCCCACCTCGTATGAGTAAGTATACATAGCTAACTGTGCCCACCTCGTATGAGTAAGTATACATAGCTAACTGTGCCCACCTCGTATGAGTATACTGTGCCCACTTCATAGGAGTATAGAGTAGCTAACTGTGCCCACCTCATATTAATATACAGCAGCCAACTGTGCTCACCTCGTATGAGTATACATAGCTAACTGTGCCCACCTCGTTTGCGTATACATAGCTAACTGTGCCCACCTCATAGGAGTATACAGCAGCTAACTGTGCCCACCTCGTATGAGTATACATAGCTAACTGTGCCCACCTCGTATTAATATACAATAGCTAACTGTGCTCACCTCGTATTAGTATACATAGCTAACTGTGCCCACCTCATGGGAGTATAGAGTAGCTAACTGTGCCCACCTCGTATTAATATACAATAGCTAACTGTGCCCACCTCGTATTAGTATACATAGCTAACTGTATGCACCTTGTATTAGTATACATAGCTAACTGTGCCCACCTCGTTTTAGTATACATAGCTAACTGTGTCCACCTCATTGAATTATACTGGTTAGCTTGGGAACTGTGCCCACCTCATAGGGTGAATGAGCAAGGCACCTAAGCTCACTGCTTCCCCGAAACTGTGCCCACCGGATTAGTGTGTGCTTCACCTCACTGTGTGTACACTGTGCATTAATATACAGATTGGGATAAATGCAGAGCTGTCACGGGATCCTATACTTATACTTGTATTAGTATACATAGCTAACTATGCCCACCTCGTATTAGTATACATAGCTAATTGTGCCCACCTCGTTTGAGTATACATAGCTAACTGTGTCCACCTCATTGGAGTATAGAGTAGCTAACTGTGCCCACCTCATAGGAGTATAGAGTAGCTAACTGTGCCCACCTCGTATTAGTATACATAGCTAACTGTGCCCACCTCGTATTAGTATACATAGCTAACTGTGCCCACCTCATATGAGTACAGAGTAGCTAACTGTGCCCACCTCGTATTAATATAGAGTAGCTAACTGTGCCCACCTCGTATTAGTATACATAGCTAACTGTGCCCACCTCGTAGGAGTACATGAGGGCGACCAGTCCGCTCATCAGGCAGCAGAAGATGGTGACCAGCAGCGACTCCACCAGGTAGTCTTTAGGGAGGGGGGGCTGGTCCTCCCCCAGGGATGACCCATTCATGTACTACATAAGGGAAACACATATGATGGTCAGCAAGGTCTGCTCTCAGCCGGGTGAAGCTTCAGGCTTCAGACAAAGCTGGTCCATAGAGTATTCCAGCATGTTTGTGTGTGGGTTTCATTTATTTAAGTATGCTTGTAATAGAACATTAATAGTTGAATAAATAGAGGATCTGTATCACAGTATTGTGTGGGTTAGTGAAGGCTATAGCCTATTATATATATGTTGGAGCAATATGGTTCTATATTGTATATATGTTGGAGTAATATGGTTCTATATATGTTGGAGTAGCCTAATATGGTTCTATATTTTATATATGTTGGAGTAATATGGTTCTAATGGCATAAAACATAAAATTTCTTGGTGTTTTTGTTCTTTTGACATTATGAAATATTGAAACTAAAGAAATAACCAAATAATGATAACATATGCATTGCATTGACTAGTCCTGGCAGCAGTGTGTACAGCAGAGCGGTCTGACTTACGATGGCGTAGGGCGGGTAGCTGGCCGAAGGCATGAACTGGGGCTGGAAGAAGCCGGGGGAGTTCGGGGGGGGCTGGCAGGCCATCACGGCCTGGCCGGAGTAGTGGGGTGGGGGGTAGATGAGGTATGTCAGCTTTGGGTCGGGGGGGCTGTAGGGTGGCGGGTCTTCGGAGGCGTGTGGGAGGTCTGGGGCGTGGATGGTGGTAGGGGCATCGCCCTGCGACCCCCCCGCAACGCAATCGTCCACGAGCCGCCTGTCAGGGAGGTGTGTGTGTGTGTGTGTGTGTGTGTGCGGAGGATAGGGCGGGGGATAGGGTGGGTGTATGGTCTGGTTGCTGTCGGTGTCTGAGGAGGGGTTGATGGTCTGGTTGCTGGCGCTGTCGTAAGTGAGCTGATTGGTCAGGTTGCTCTCAGTGTCATAGGGTCGGTGGACGTGATGGAGACTGTCAGCGTCGGTCAGGGCATGAGCCACCTGGAAACTATCTGTGTCAGTGAGGCTATGGACCGCTCTCTGATTCTCCGAGTCGTTCATGCTGTGAGCCGTTCGGAGACTCTCCGAGTCAATCATGCTGTGAGCCGTTCGGAGACTCTCCGAGTCGTTTGCAGTTCCTGATGTCTGGATGCTGTCTGTGTCGAGGACAGGGCAGGCCGTCTGGACGTGCTCGGACTCGTGAGCTGGGCAGGGGCGTGGGCTTGGGTTTAGGTGGGGCCTGGAGCGCAGGAAGTCCTCAGGTTCTATTACCCCCTGAGGGGCAGATCCCACCCCCAGGAGGGGGCCAGGAGCCGCAGGGGGTGGTGTGGGGTCTGGAGGTAGGAGAGAAAAGATGGAGAGACAGATAGAGAGAAAAGATGGTAGAGAGAGAAGATAGAGGAGAGAGAGAGAAGATGGAGGAGAGGGAGAGAGAGAAAATGGAGGAGAGAGAAAAGATGGAGGAGAGAGAGAAAAGATGGAGGAGAGGGAGAGAAGATGGAGGAGGATGGAGGAGAGAGAGAAGATGGAGGAGAAGATGGAGGAGAGAGATGGTAGAGAAAAGAAAAAGATAGAGACAGATAAAGAGAGAAAAGACACATTTACTGTAGAATACTGTATGACCTCATATAATATATACATTTAGAATGCTGTATGACCTCATATAGACCCTTTCCACAAGGTAAACAAAAACAATGCTTGAACGTTCTATTTGGGCCCCAATCTACTTCCTCTGCATTAAGATAACATATGGAATGTTAAAAAGGAAGTCTTGTGGGGCCAACTATGATGCTGATAATGGAACTCTCTTGAAAGGGTCCATAATATACATTTAGAATACTGTATGACCTCATAAAATATATTTTATTTTTTTTAGAATCAGAATGTTTTAGCTATACAAAGTGAGTGTGAATAAAGGTAATCTAAATAGAAAATAAATTATAATGATTGAAATCAATCCAAACGCTCAAGGCAATCCAAACTTTTCTCATCTGTTACAAATTAAAGCGTTTTTTAGCTTAATTGACCTTAACTTAACAGCTTCGGAGTCATTGGAATGGTTATATGACTTTTTCTGGGGTGAATGGTGGCGCCCAAGGCAATCCAAACTTTTCTCATCTGTTACAAATGAAAGCTCTAACAGCCCTAGAGACTGTGAGCGGGAAAACCAGCCTTGCAACTTCGCCAGCCTCAGAGTCAGAAAGTCTTGCGGTCTTGCGATGTAACAAATTGCTTTACGGCACTACACACATAACACGCCAGGCACCTGCTAGAACAAGGTAGCGATGGAGATTCTCAGCCATTCGTCATGGCAGAGCCAGGGAGCAGAAGCAGAAAGTGAGTAAACCGTTGTCGGAGGAACAGGGAAAGAGGAAACGGCAGACTGACCGAGCGAGGAGAAGCTGTAGGGGAGCTCCACAGAGAAAACTGAAAGCAAAAAGCGATAAAACAGCGAAGAGGAGATGGCCAAAACGGCATATAGGGCCCCTTTAAGTAAACAACTGAAAGTACACAGGTAGATTCATGAAACACAGATTATCTTTATTTAACATACAGCAACTTACCACTGATTATCCGGACAGAGTGCCTATTATCAGCATTAACCAACAAGAGACCTCCTCTACAATTAATTGCCAATCAGTAATCTGTGTACAAATCCTCCAAAATAATATAATCAACATTCTTGTATTGAGAATACCACAGTGTGTGTGAGATAAAGAGAGAGAGAGAGCAACACTTCCAATACAGTTCCCAACTGTTACCAAAGCAACTTTGAATTGAATTGAGAGAAAGAGAGAGAGAGAGAGAGAGAGAGAGAGTCATGGGGAGTCAGTGAAAGTTTCAGTGTTCAGGCAACAGTGGATGTTGAGATGCATTTCCTGTCTGAATTATAAATGGAATTAAAAACACAAAGTATCCTCACACCCTTTCTGGCTACCTATCCTATTGGATACCAGAGAAGTGCAGGTGTGTGTGTTTGTAGGTGTAAGTGTATGTGTGTGTTGGACGAGAGAGGTAGAGGTGTGTGTTTGTAGGTGTACATGTAGGTGTTTGTGTGCTGCAAATTCACATCCAACCTTAATCCAAATTTAATTACCAGCCACCTCATCCACCCAGTTCCCTCCCAAAAGAATACCTTAGTGGTTAACCTGAAGTCATCCAGATATCTTTTATTTTATCTTTGGTAGAGGATACGTGGTAGCACTGCTTCTGATCCAGGTGGAGAAACATAGATGGAGCTGTTTTAGAGCTGATTTAGAGTTGTGTGGTAGATGGAGTTGCTCTAGAGTTGTGTGGTAGATGGAGCTGTTTTAGAGTTGTGTGGTAGATGGAGCTGATTTAGATGGAGCTGATTTAGAGTTGTGTGGTAGATGGAGCTGATTTAGATGGAGCTGATTTAGATGTTAGATGGAGCTGATTTGGTAGATGGTGTGATTTAGATGGAGCTGTTTTAGAGTTGTGTGTGGTAGATGGAGCTGTTTTAGAGTTTTAGATGGAGATTGATGGAGCTGAGTTGTGTGGTAGATGGAGCTGTTTTAGAGTTGTGTGGTAGATGGAGCTGATTTAGATGGAGCTGATGCAGAGTTGTGTGGTAGATGGAGCTGATTTAGATGGAGCTGATGCAGAGTTGTGTGGTAGATGGAGTTGCTCTAGAGTTGTGTGGTAGATGGAGCTGATTTAGATGGAGCTGATTTAGAGTTGTGTGGTAGATGGAGCAGATTTAGATGGAGCTGATTTAGAGTTGTGTGGTGGATAGAGCTGTGGGCATTGACCTACTTTTAATTTGGAAACTTTGGTAAGTTGGCTTGTTTAATTCAGCAGTTATTGAGTATCACTCTCTAACATGCCCTAGTGTGTGGTGGTGGTGGTAGTGTGTGTGTGTGTGTGTGTGTCGGTGCATCACCACTCTGTCTGTGGCACATTGCCAGAGAAAGAAACTTAATGAACCTGCACACACAGACGCGCGCTGACACTGATACACTGATCCCAGTACAAAAACAAATGGCATGGAAACTATATAAAACACATATAAGCAGTAGTGCATTCTAACAGAGAGTTCAGTCATCACTAGTTATGAGGCCAAGCTGTGAATGTTTGTCCAACATGCCAGAGATTCTAGACTGAACTGTGACAATTCACCTATTTGAGTGAAGCTGGACCTTCACTGCATTTCAATCCAAAAGTATTGCGTAATCATGCTTTTAGTTCTGTTCAACATTTCCTGAGAGCCATCTTCACCAAATGATATATTCAGTTTACAAATAAAAACACCAACCAGTCAAATGAAACAACTGCCTTGTTTGTTGTCTGAAATATATTATAATATTCGTTTCCAGTCAGATCAGATCAGACAGTTTTTTCCACTTTGAGCGTTTATGTGGAGAGAGGAGATAAGCAGTCTGTGTGCTCCTGTGTGGAGGCCTGACTGAAGGTCAGAAAGAGGGACGACCAGGCCTTACCAGGGTCCATGAGGGTAGAACTGTCTGCAGACCAGAGCTGGGGGTCGAAGATCAACGTTCCCAGGGGTCAGACGCTCATCAGGAGAACGTCCAACTGGAACGGCAGGAGAAGGAGAGTTCCATCGAGACAGAGATCATGAGAAGTGGTTTAGGAGCTTCTCATGCCGCGAGCTGAAATAACGACCGCACTTGGGTGATCCTCTTTCCTCTCTCTCTCTCTCTCTCTCTCTCTCTCTCTCTCTCTTTCTCTCTCTCACACACTCTCTCACAAACACAGGGTAGTATCATGTTTGTTTAATAATTGACAAGCCTTCCCCTGTACGTGTGTCTCTCTGCCTCTCTCTCACTGTGTGTGTGTGTGTGTGTGTGTGTGTGTGTGTGTGTGTGTGTGTGTGTGTGTGTGTGTGTATGTGTGTGTGTGTGTGTGTGTGTGTGTGTGTGTGTGTGTGTGTGCATTTGTGTGTGTGTGTGTGTGTGTGTGCATTTGTGTGTGTGTATGGTGTGTATGTGTGTGTGTGTGTGATGTGCCTGTGTTATCAGTGTTTGTGTGTAAAGGACATGACTGTGATCCAAAATGTGCTTTGTCTATCTGCAATACTGTACAGTGCATGATTGTGTTGGTGTTCTTCGCTCTACTGCCGTCCCTTAGGCTGTCCAGACAAGTCAAGCATGTTATATTTCACAGCATACATCTCAATGGATATATATGCAGTGGACACACAGGTTACAGGCTGACCATGGCACACGCCTCAGTCAGTAGAATGCATCGGGAAAAAACTAAAGGAAAAGCTCTGTTCACCAAGTCATGATGAAAAGCTATTCGTGCTGCACAGCAGCAGTTTGCTTACTGAGTGTAATCTTAGGTGATGCAGGTATGACAACTAGTACTGCCGTGGCAATACTACAATGAAATGTAACAATGAAATGTAGTGTTGCTGTGGCAATACTGTCAGTACTGGTGACGGCGGCCATGCACACGTTACAGGTTAACTTGGAGCCAACGGCTGGCCGTCACCTCGGGGCCTACTGATAGTGTGGCCATCCCAATACTGAGGGGGGTGGAGGCTGGGACAAAATGGGACACTAGCAAACTCTCTCTGTGTGTGTGAGAGAGAGAGAGTGGGTGTGTACTCTCAGATTTGATGTGTTGAATTTAGTTTGCTTTTTGGTTTATTTTGAATGTTTCCATGTAGCTGTGATTTAGATGCATGTAGATTTTTATTGATTTAATAAAATCTACCATAGCAAATACACATTCTCTACTTCAGTGCAATGGTGAAATGTTTTCTGATGACCACTAGAGGGAGAGCAAAGAACAATTGAGAGACGAGGGCTTAGGTAAAGAAGCGGGAGTTATTTGTCTCTCTTAAAAATGTTCACTTAAAGCATTACTAGTATGATCAAAAGCAGTCCTCAAACCTCACTTATTTGTATTTCTGTTTAACTACTTATTTTATTCATGTTGTTTGCACACACACGCACACACACACACACACTAGCACTTACTGTATATTGTTTGTAGTCAACATTGTCTTGGCTGCACTGAAACCACCAGACATGATGCTGCCTGTCACTCATTCCCCTGTAGTCCTCTCTGCTTGTACCTGTAGTCCTCTCTGCTTGTGTGAGCTCTATTGGATAAAAGAACACCTGTTTGTAACCTACAGACAGCACATACCTGTGTGAGAGGTAGGGGTGGGAGGGGATTCTGCCATCTCAATGTGATATATATTATGGCCGAATGCACAAAATGACTAATTACTAAACTTACTTATATAATGGAAATACTCTAATGAAAATAGAACATTGGTTTGTTCTCAAGACTGATAGGAAGGCACCTGCATAACTCATAGAGGTTTAAAGGGACACCAGGCAACGTTTTCGTGTTAATTAATCATCTTCGTAAGTCGGTATATGGTTAAATGACTCATTACGGGGCGAATGAAGGCTCTCTCGCCCGACCCTACTGCCTGTAGGAAGAATATCCCACTTGCAAGTTCGGTGTATCCTACCCGCCGACCGAAGCAGGATCAGTTTACAGCACAGAGGGAGGCTAACTAAACGCTAGAGATTGTTGCAAACGTGTGTATAATGGCAGAGCCGGCGAAGAAGCAGTGAAAACCCTTGACGGAAGACGCAAAGAAAAGGAAAAGTGCTTCAGACCCGCGAGGGGAGTTTTAAGAGAGAGAAAAAGCATCAGGCTTGCCTGGTGTCCCTTTAACTGTACTAGGCTGAGATGCCATCTGAGCTACAGTAATACGCAGTATATCCTCAAACAAATGCAATATAGCCCGCTCGCCTGCACATAATGTTCTCATGTTCCATAGACAGCACCTCAGGCGACGCCATGATGCACCTTTATGATTTTTACCTAGAAATCTCCCTCCCCCGTGAAGCAGTACAGATAACTTCCTGTCTGCTTCCTGTCTGCTTCCTGCTTGAGGATTCCATGGTGCTTTGGAAGAGCTTACAAATATGTGATTTGTGTGTGTGTGTCTGTGTGTGTGTGTGTGTGTGTGTGTGTGTAGGGCGGTCTCTAAGATAAGTTCCCTCAGTCCTCTTCAATCCCTTTTATTAGTTTGCAGTGTTTGGGGAGGTCGCCCTGTGGTGGCCTAAGGCCGAGGTGGGCATGCCGTACCTACACTGTGCCACTTTCTACAGGTCCAGGGTAAGATGGGCATGCCGTACCTATGCTGTGTGACTCGCTGCAGGGTCAAGCTAAGGTGGGCATGCTGTTCTGCGTCGGGGTCAAGATGAGGTGGGCACGCGTTGCTGTGTCGGGGTCAAGCTGAGGTGGGCACGCGTTGTCTATGCTGCGCTACTACTACACAGTGCAGGGTCAAGCCCTGCCAGCCAGGCCCCTGTCCTACCTGAATACTGGGCTCTCACTGAGATTACCAGAGACATTAAGGTCAGCGCATAGAGGGGCAGATTGGAGCTGGCAAGCTGCTTACTGTACTACTCTAGTGAGAGGCAGAAAGAGTGAAGGTTCATTGATGCAGTGGGAGGGGTGGAGGACTCGCACTCTTAGCCAATCACGCATGGCCATAAGAGGGGCTACGCTGCTGAACACACGCATGGCCATCAGGGGGCTACGCTGCTTAAAACACCCATGGCTATCAGAGGCCTATGCTGCTTAACACACACATGGCCATAAGAGGGGCTACGCTGCTGAACACACACATGGCTATCAGAGGGGCTACGCTGCTTAACACACACATGGCTATCAGAGGGGCTACGCTGCTTAACACACACATGGCTATCAGAGGGGCTATTGTACGCTGCTTAACACACACATGGCCATCAGGGGGACTACTGTACGCTGCTTAACAAACACATGGCCATCAGGGGGCTACTGTACGCTGCTTAACACACACATGGCTATCAGGGGGCTACTGTACGCTGCTTAACACACACATGGCCATCAGGGGGCTACTGTACACTGCTTAACACACGCATGGCCATCAGGGGGGCTACGCTGCTTAACCCACACATGGCTATCAGAGGGGCTACGCTGCTGATCACACGCATGGCTATCAGAGGGGCTACTGTACACTGCTTAACACACGCATGGCCATCAGGGGGGCTACTGTACGCTGCTTAACACACGCATGGCCGTCAGTGGGGCTACGCTGCTGCTGGACCTGGCACCTGTGTGGTTTACTAATTTGTTCAAATGGATGTGTGGATTTGGGAGAAAGGCTTATCAAATGGGCAAATGGGTAAAACAAAGCATTTATCATTACAGGCTGCAACTTCTCCCTTGGGTTTGGGTTGAGGCTAGGTTTATGGTGAGGGTTTGGGTTAGGGCTAGGTTTATGGTGAGGGTGAGCGTTAGGGTTTGGGTTAGGGTTAGGTTTGATGGTGAGGGTTAGGATTTGGGTTAGGGCTAGGAGTGAGGGTGAAGGTTAGGGTTTGGGTTAGGGCTAGGGGTGAGGGTGAGGGTCAACCCAACCCAGAAACTCTGCTCATGTCCGTGTTGAAGATGAGGGCTCCCTGGAGGACGATGTAAAGCTCTTCTACATTCTACACTCACAGAACAGCTCAGAACAGCACAGAACAGCTCAGAACAGCACAGAACAGCTCAGAACAGAAGAAGTAAAAACTAAACATTATAAGAGCTGATGAATCATGTGATTAATTATTCATGATATTCTACACACTCACATCCCTGGACAGCTCAGGAAGAGCCTGTGCATCTGATGTCCAGGGCAGGGCAGGGCAGGTGTTATTAATGTGGCATGGCCCCACGGAGGATTACTGCATGGGACCATCAATGAACAAGTGCCCTGCTTGAGGCTTCTATGTAGACCAAAAATGAACTCTGCCATGCTGAGTTTTTGTGTCAGGATGGAAGAATGCTATTTTTTAAACAAAAAAGACAACAAAAGAGAATGATAAAGTTTAAAAAAACATGTGACACAAATGTCAAAGTCAGTTTCACACCCAAATGTTCATAAAGGAATTAGGTCAGGGTTAAAGAGAGAGAGTTAGAGAGAAAGTTTGTTTCATTTCTGGACAGAGCATCCCATTGTGTCCGAACAGTCCCCTCCATCTGATCCCGCTACTTCAGTGGGGTATAGTGCACACTGCTACTTCAGTGGGGTATAGTGCACACTGCTACTACAGTGGGGTACAGTGCACACTGCTACTACAGTGGGGTATAGCAGTGCTGCTGCATCAGTGGGGTATAGCAGTGTGGCTGTGCAGTGGGGTATAGCAGTGTGGTATAGCAGTGTGGCTGTGCTGTGGGGTATAGCAGTGCTGCTACATCAGTGGGGTATAGCAGTGTGGCTGTGCAGTGGGGTATAGCAGTGTGGCTGTGCAGTGGGGTATAGCAGTGTGGCTGTGCTGTGGGGTATAGCAGTGTGGCTGTGCTGTGGGGTATAGCAGTGTGGCTGTGCTGTGGGGTATAGCAGTGTGGCTGTGCAGTGGGGTATAGCAGTGCTGCTACATCAGTGGGGTATAGCAGTGTGGCTGTGCTGTTTCAGTCTCTCTTCTCTAAGCTGCTTGAGCTGCTGAGAAGCCGATTAGAGAGACTCTCAGGTCTCTGTCTAAAGCTTTCCCCACTCCTCTGGATTGACAGCGCTAGGCTAGCGTTAGCATTAGCCGCTCCTGATCGGCTCCTCCCGACTCCTTTACCCCCTGCAGACAATGACACTCAGGAGACACATCTGACTGACTCTGTGAATGACCTTTAACACGATTACTTATCTGGACACAGCAGGCCTGACATGTATCACACACGCAGGGCAGCTGGGCTAGCCGGAGAAGCTTGGGTGCCACTCTGGGGGCAGTTTTAAAAACACAGTCATACTAAGTATAAGTATATACTCTTTTGATCCCATGAGGGAAATTTGGTCTCTGCATTTATCCCAATCCGTGAATTAGTGAAACACACACAGCGCGGTGAAGCACACACTAATCCCGGCGCAGTGAGCTGCCTGCAACAACAGCGGCACTTGGCGAGCAGTGAGGGGTTAGGTGCCTTGCTCAAGGTCACTTCAGCCGTGCCTACTGGTCGGGGTTCGAACCGGCAACCCTCCGGTTACAAGTCCGAAGCGCTAACCAGTAGGCCACGGCTGCTGCTTCACAAGACTGCATAACCATCTCATAACCATGTTACTGTATAGCACATGTCACAGACATCAGGACAGCTCCACTGGCCAGTGATTTGGTAATTGTCATGATGGCTCTCTGACTTTTATTCTAGCTTAATGTCATGCCAGGACATCTTACTTTGGAGAAGAACCAGGCCAGATGTATCCAGTTCATTATCATCTAGGAAATGCTGAATAAGGCAAGAGAGGTACTAACAGTTCAAAGCAGTTCCAACTAATAATAGAACACATGCTTGGACATCTCTGCTGGAATACCTCTTCTGTAAACAAGGTTGCTTCCAAACACTGTCTTTTGTCAGCTTATCTTAGAGTGGAAAAGTGCACGTATCAAAAAAGCAACACTTTACAGGTCATCTGTAATATAGTAAGCCAAAATTGGAATAGAGGGTTTGCTACTATGTTGCAAGAGATGTCCGTGTTCCAGAACAACATCTCACATGTCAGATGTCAATGTCAAATATCTCTGAATGTCCAGCAGATAAAGAAACAAGTATCTTCATGATGTAAGCACAACATGACTCCTAGCACCAGTAACGACTGAATTAGTCTCAACATGCTTTAGAGACCCCCGAGTCTGAACCCTCATGCAGCAGCAGCACTAAGACAGCAACTGGGCAGGGAAAGGGAACTCTCTTTGTAACAAGAAGAGACTTTGAGTGCCACCGGGCTCCTGAGGGCCCATATAAGGGACTGGTCCATCCTAGTCCAGCTCGTAACTATAACAGAACCTGCTAGTCCAGTATGTGGATGGTTCCTACTGAGAGTACAGCAGTAGAGTGACCTCAGATCTGCAGTCTGATGTGCCTCCGTAACAGAATCAGCTCACACTGGAAGCACAGCAGTGGACTGAGCGTAACAGAACCAGCTTACACTGGAAGCACAGCAGTGGACTGAGCGTAGCAGAACCAGCTCACATTGGAAGCACAGCAGTGGACTGAGCGTAGCAGAACCAACTCACACTGGAAGCACAGCAGTGGACTGAGGAAAGGTTGAGGTCACCGCTGTGCCCTTCATCCTGAGCTGCTCCTGGGACACTGGCCATTGTAGTATGTATAGTGTAGTAGTTGATGTATAGTGTAATAGTTGATGTATATAAGTTGTAGTAGTTGATGTATAGTGTAGTAGTTGATGTATTGTAGTAATTGATGTATATAAGTTGGTCTGGGGACACTGGCCCTTGTAGTAATTGATGTATATAAGCTGGTGTATATAAGTTGTAGTAGTTGATGTATATAAGTTGATGTATATAATTGATGTATATAATATATAAGTTGCTTTACATAAAAGCTTCAGCCAAATGAATAAGAGAGTGAGTAAGTAAGACTGATACCACTCAGTCCCAAAGTTCCATCTCTGTGGAGGAGTGCATCCCCTCATCCCTTCCTCCTTTATCTCTCTCTCTCTCTCTCTCTCTCTCTCTCTCTCTCTCTATCTCTCTCTCTCCCTTGTTATTTCCTGCAGGCCTCCTCAGCCCCTCTCATCTCTCCACCTCCTTCGCTCTCTGCCCGAGGCTCTGACAGCGCTGAGAGGGGAGGGAGGGGAGGGGAGGGAGGGGAGGGGAGAGGGCTGTTGTTGTTCTTGGATGGCAGGATAGCTCTGCTAAATCATGTCTGGTGTTTTGAGCTAATCAGATTAGCCGTGTTCTGTCTCCCAGTGGTGACTTCACCACTAGGCTGGGCTGGGTGGGTATGGGGGGTAGCTAGCAGCAGCCCCCACTGCCCCACTAGGAGACTGGCTAGAGGGGATGTAAACTGGGGTGTGCATCTCCAACAACAGCTCCTTTACCCATCACTGGTGCAGAGGGTGTTGTGCCTAGATGCTGGGGGTGGTGGAGGTGGAGGTTTCACTTACGCGTCCTTTTAAACATACTACATAAGGTTGAATTAAAGGTTGACAGGAAGGATTTCATCAGTAGCAATGCTTTTTGCAATCTTATCAAGTTTGACTGTAAACTTGATAAAACTGGAGGGGGAGGTGGTGGTGGTGTTGGTGGGGTTTTTCCGAACTCAAACATGGGTGTAGGGGGTATTTGGGGTATTTAGAGAAGTACAGGGGCAGATGGTTTTGTAGTACCCAAACACAGCCCTCTTACCCTCCCTGTGTAGGTGATGGGGATATTGAGGGGGGTGGTACCCAGACACATACCCTCTTTGCTCAGGTTTGAGAGGGGTGGGGGTATTCTAGAGAAGTGACCCTTTGCTCAGGTTTGAGAGGGGTGGGGGTATTCTCCCGGGTTTGCTCAGGTTTGAGGGGTGGGGGTATTCTAGAGAAGTGACCCTTTGCTCAGGTTTGAGAGGGGTGGGGGTATTCTAGAGAAGTGACCCTTTGCTCAGGTTTGAGAGGGGTGGGGGTATTCTAGAGAAGTGACCCTTTGCTCGGGTTTGGGGTGGGGGATTCTAGAAAGTGACCCTTTGCTCAGGTTTGAAGGGGTGGGAGTATTCTAGAGAGTGACCCTTTGCTCGGGTTTGAGTGGGGTGGGGGGGGTAACTCGGGTTGAGGGTGGGGAGTATTCTAGAGTGACCTTTGCTCAGGTTTGAAGGGGTGGGGGTATTCTAGAGAAGTGACCCTTTGCTCAGGTTTGAGAGGGGTGGGGGTATTCTAGAGAAGTGACCCTTTGCTCAGGTTTGAGGGGTGGGGGTATTCCTGAAGTGCCAACTGCTCGGGTTTGAGGGGTGGGGTATTCTAGAGAAGTGACCCTTTGCTCTCAGGTTTGGAGGAGATTGGGGAAATTATTCTAGAGGTGACCCTTTGCTCAGGTTTGAGAGGGGTGGGGGTATTCTAGAGAAGTGTCCCTTTGCTCAGGTTTGAGAGGGGGTGGGGATTCTAGAGGAAGTGAGCCCTTTGCTCGGGTTTGAGGGTGGGGGGTATTCTAGAGAGTGTCCTTTGCTCAGGTTTGAGGAGGGTGGGGGTGATTCTGAAGTGACCCTTTGCTCGGGTTTGAGAGGGGTGGGGTATTCTGGGAGAGGTGACCCTTTGCTCAGGGTTTGAGGGGTGGGGGTATTCTAGAAGTGACCCTTTGCTCGGGTTTGGAGGATTGGGGGGGTATTCTGGAGAGTGGAGCCCTTTGCTCGGGTTTGAGGGGGGTGGGGTATTCTGGAGAGTGACCCACAACTCGGGTTTGCTTGGAGGGTGGAGGGGTATTCTAGAGGTGACCCTTTGCTCGGGTTTGAGAGGGTGGGGTATTCTAGAGATGACCCTTTGCTCAGGTTTGAGAGGGGTGGGGGTAGTATTCTGTCCTTTCTCTCAGGTTTGAGAGGGGTGGGGGTATTCTAGAGAAGTGACCCTTTGCTCAGGTTTGAGAGGGGTGGGGGTATTCTAGAGAAGTGACCCTTTGCTCAGGTTTGAGAGGGGTGGGGGTATTCTAGAGAAGTGACCCTTTGCTCAGGTTTGAGAGGGGTGGGGGTATTCTAGAGAAGGTTTGAGAGGGGTGGGGGTGATTCTAGAGAGTCCCCTTTGCTCAGGTTGAGAGGGGTAAGAGGGAGTATTCCCTAGAAATGACCCTTAACTCAGGTTGAGAGGGGTGGGGGTATTCTAGAGAAGTGACCCTTTGCTCAGGTTTGAGGGGTGGGGTATTATTCTGGGAGTGACCCTTTGCTCGGGTTTGAGGAGGAATTGGGGGGTATTCTAGAGAGGTTTGAGGAAGGGGTGGGGTATTCTGGGAAGGTTTGAGAGGGTGGGGGTGTTCTGGGAGTGACCCTTTGCTCGGGTTGAGAGGGTGGGGGTATTCTAGAGAAAGGGTTTGAAGGGGTGGGAGTATTCTAGAAAGGTTGAGAGGGTGGGGTATTCTATTCTAGTGACCCTTGCTCAGGTTTGAGGGGTGGGGGTATTCTAGAGAAGGTTTGAGAGGGGTGGGGGTATTCTAGAGAAGGTTTGAGAGGGGTGGGGGTATTCTAGAGAGAGTGATGCCCCTGCTCGGGTTTGAGGGTGGGGGGTGATCCTAGAAGAGAGGGGTGGGGGTATTCTAGAGGTGAGGTGGGGGGTATTCCTGGACCAGTGACCTGCTCAGGTTGTGAGGGGGTGGGGTATTCTAGAGTGACCCTTTGCTCAGGTTTGAGAAGGGGTGGGGGTATTCTAAGTGACCCTTGCTCAGGTTTGGAGGGGTGGGAGGGTATTCTAAGAGTGACCCTTTGCTCAGGTTTGAGGAAGGGGTGGGGTATTCTGGAGAAGTGACCCTTTGCTCAGGTTTGAGAGGGGTGGGGTATTCTTCTAAGTGAGCCCTTTGCTCAGGTTTGAGGAGGGGTGGGGGTATTCTAGAGAAGGTTTGAGAGAGGTGGGGGTATTCTAGAGAAGGTTGAAGGGGTGGGGGTATCCCTAGAGTGACCAACTGCTCAGGTTGGGTGGGGAGTATTCTAGAAAGGTTTGAGAGAGATGGGGGTATTCTAGAAGGTTTGAAGGGGATGGGGGATATTCCTAGAGAAGTGACTTTGCTCAGGTTGAAGGGTGGGAGTATTCTAGAAAGGTTGAAGAGAGATGAGTATTCTAGAAAGGTTTGAGAGGGTAAGTATTCTAAGTGACCCTTTACTCAGGTTTGAAGGGTGGGGATTCTAGAGAAGGAAGGGGTGGGGGGTAGAAGTGAGGGGTGGGAGGTAATTCTGAAGTGACCCAACTCCAGGTTTGAGATGAGGAGTGATCTAGAGAGTGACCCTTTGCTCGGGTTTGAAGAGGGGTGGGGATTCTAGAGAGTGACCCTTTGCTCAGGTTTGAAGGGGTGGGGGGTATTCTAGGTGACCAGCACTGCTCAGGTTTGAGGAGGAATGGGGAGTATTCTAGAGTGACCAGCACTCTCGGGTTTGAAGGGTGGGGGTATTCTAGAGATGACTCCCAAGGTTGAGATGGAGTATTCTAGAAAGGTTTGAAGGGGTGGAATATTCTAGAAAGAGATGTATTCTAGAAGGTTTGAGGAGGGTGGGGTATTCTAGAGAAGGGGTGAGGTATTCTAGAAGGTTTGAGGAGGGTGGGGTATTCTAGAAGAGGGGTGGGGTATTCTAGAAGGTTTTAGGAGGGGTGGGGTATTCTAGAGAAGGTTTGGGAGGGTAGAAATTCTAGAAGAGGTGGGGAATTCTAGAGAGGTTTGAGAGGGGTGGGGGTATTCTAGAGAGAGGGGTGGGGGTATTCTAGAGAAGGTTTGAGAGGGGTGGGGGTATTCTAGAGAAGAGAGGGGTGGGGGTATTCTAGAGAAGGTTTGAGAGGGGTGGGGGAATTATTCTAGAAGAGGTGGGAATTATTCTAGAAGGTTTGAGGAGGGGTTGGGGGTATTCTAGAGAGAGGTGGGTATTCTAGAGGAAAGAGGGGTGGGGGTATTCTAGAGAAGAGAGGGGTGGGGTATTCTAGAGAAGAGAGGGGTGGGGGTATTCTAGAGAAGGGTCTTTGTGTCTGAAGGCCTCTGCTTTGAAATGGAAATAAAGGAAGAAACACGTGAGACAGAGTGAGTGATAGAGAGAGAGAGAGAAGTGATAGAGAGTGACCTAGAGAGAGAGGGAGAGAGAGAGGTGATAGAGAGAGAGAGGGAGAGGTGAGAGAGAGAGGAGAGAGAGTGATAGAGAGAGAGAGGTATATGTATATATATGTGTGTGTGTGTGTGTGTGTGTGTGTGTGAGAGCGAGAGAGAGAGAGAGTATATGCTTATATATATGTGTGTGTGTGTGTGTGTGTGTGTGTGTGTGTGTGTGTGTGTGTATATAATATAGAGATGAGAGAGAGAGTATATATATATATATATGTGTGTGTGTGTGTGTGTGTGTGTGTGTGTGTGTGTGTGTGTGTGTGTGAGATGTGTGAGAGCGAGAGAGAGAGAGAGTGTATGTGTGAGTGTGTGTGTGTGTCTGTGTGTGTGTATGTATTTGTGTGTGTATGTGTGTGTGTGTGTGTATGACTCACATAAAAAGGTGGAGTGGTGCCATATCTGCTGAATGAAGTGGAACTCTGGGAAAAGGATTACACACACACACTGGGCAGAGGGCAGGGGACCACAGGCCTCTATAAATCTACCAGCATGTGTGTGTGTGTGTGTGTGTGTGTGTGTGTGGAGGGGGGTCTCTGAGGAATGAGCCCTTCAAAAACTCCCCTACTGTTGGAGAGGTGGAGCTGAATTCCCAGAGGAGGCCAGTCAGGTATGTGAATGTGGAGGGGAATGCGAGGTGTGTGTGTGTGTGTGTGTGTGTGTGTGTGCGCCAGTGTGTGTGCCAGTACATGTGGTTGAGGGCGTGTGTGTGTGTACTGTATGTTTTTGAGAGTGCACATGTGTGGGACTGTCTGAGCACATGTGTCTGTGTGTAGTCACTGTTGAATGATTCCATCAAAGATCTTTAAGCGTAGCACTCTAGAATCTTTGGATTCCACTCAGTACATGAGTATCTGTGCGTGAGCTAAGAACATTAAAAGATCTTTAAGCGTAGCACTCTAGAATCTTTGAATTTCCACTCAGTACATGAGTATCTGTGCGTGAGCTAAAAACATTAAAAGGAAACACGGTACCATAGAGAAGAACAGAACGTCAACTTCAGCTCTTCAAAACGAATACTTGGCCTGAAATGCACCATCTTTCCAGTCGTATTGCCATAACAGCATGGCCTCATGGTCCTGGACTTGTGAATGGCTGACCAGATAAATGAGCGCCGACCCTCGGGGTGCATTCAGACCCTCTCAAGCGATCCCTAATCCCCCTTAAGGAGGAGGGGGCCCCAGAGGAGATCAATACGGAGTGAGTCACTCCCGAGCAGCGTGAAGGGATGTGTGTGTGTGTGCCACTCCGTCCACACACACACACACACACACACATACTGTATGGACATCATATAAATCACTATGGACTAGATCCAAAACACTCTATGCATAGGCTTCCATGTGTACATTAGATAAATCACTAAGGACTGGATCTAAACACCTGTCTTGATAGGCTTCCATAGATGTGTACATTATTTATTAATCACTACGACCTGGAGCCAAACCATGGATATGTACATTAATTACAGTTTTTGCCCATTGCTTACACACTAAAATCGAATGCTTAGACCAAAGCCTCAATACCTAAACTTCTTGTAGCGTACTTTAAACACGGTGTAACCATTCTGCTTTGCACACTTATTGTGAAACACTACACACGGTTTCTTAAATTAGACACTTTGTTGAAAAGTGAAAACTCCTGTTATCATTGAGAAAACACTTGAGAAAATTACAATAACAATAGAAACACAAAGACAGCAGTGTTTTATATAAAGCGCATTAGTGTGTTGCTGTTGATTTGAAAGAGAAACTCAAATGGTGCATGTGTGTATGGTTTTTTTTGTTGCAATAAATGCATTTTTAGAATGGATTGTTGAGTTTTGATTGCAGTGTTTTATTTTGGCATAGATGTGAGTTGTTTATCTCCAAGTGCTATGTCTTATTTGGCTGTGCGTAGAGTTTTGACATAATGAGACAAATTCTGCTAAGTGTGTAAGCAATAGGCAAACACTGTAACTGATTCTATTGATTCATGTGTGTGTGTGCTGATTGTGCTCATGTAAGTGTGTGTGTTTGGAATTTCTAGTTGTCCATTACCACTTTTGTTGTGACACACTTTGGAGATGCTTTGAATCCTGGAATTAGTCATGCCCACAAAGCTGTT
>NC_063193.1:33653358-33658358 GCF_017589495.1 Alosa alosa
AAAAGTAGCTTCAGTGGGAAAAAGTAGGAAGTGAAACTGGATTGGCTGGGAGAAAGCAGTAAGTTCAGAGGGATTGGACAGGACAGGGCAGGAAGTTGAAAGGGATTGGATGGGACGTGGAGAGGCGGGCCTCCCAGTAGGACAGGTGGGTGAGATGGACAGGAATGGGCGACGTTTGGGGAAAAGGGAAAGTGTCACTAACGTGCCACGATAGAGCTGAACATCCTACCAAACACAGCAAACAACACAGGAGTGTTAGTAGTGAACACTCCACAATCAACAAAACCTAACCCCTCACTGCTCCCCGAGCACTGCTGTTGATGCAGGCAGTTCACTGCGCCGGGATTAGTGTGTGCTTCACCTCACTGTGTGTTCACTGTGTGCTGATTGTGTTTCACTAATTCACGGATTGGAATAAATGTAGAGACCAAATTTCCCTCACGGGATCAAAAGAGTATATATACTTATACTACTTAAGACACAGACCAGACCAGAACAGACACAGGTCTCAGGTCACACAGGACACAGACCGGACCAGACCAGACACAGATCTCAGGTCACACAGGACACAGACCAGACCAGACACAGGTCTCAGGTCACACAGGACACAGACCAGACCAGACCAGACCCAGGTCTCAGGACACACAGGACACAGACCAGACCAGACCCAGGTCTCAGGACACACAGGACACAGACCACAGACCAGACCAGACACAGGTCTCAGGTCACACAGGACACAGACCAGACCGGGCCTGCGTGCGTTAAAGAGGCCACTGCTCTCTACGATTCAATAGGCCACTACTTCAGTGCTCCTATCAGAACACTCACTGGACACTAAACAAGGGTTCACACACTCAGCTCAGGGGTGGGGGTGGGAGGGGATATCCTCCGCACATATGCTACGTCCTACGCCTGTCCAGTTAGATTTCTGATGGCCGCTCAGATGTGCTTCCCTCTCTGCCTGATCCCATCCCACCCCAATGAGGGGCGGATTACTCTCCGTCACCCACACTAACTCACTGCCCCCCCTGACACCCTCTGTCAGCTGGGAGAGGGGGATAGTAAGGAGATCATTATCCTGCCATTAACTTTAATACCCTTCTCAGGTGATGGCTTCTTACTGTAGAGGAAGGGTCCTCCATTAACCTGGGATAACCAGGCATCACGTTCAGTAGGTTTCACTCAATTCATTGAGGCTGTTCTCTTCGTGTGTAAACATATGAATTGTAATTATAATGTATATAATTATCATTAATATTATAATTATAATTCACACATACGATATGGGTGGGTTAGAGTGGAAATAGTCAGGGACGTCTGCTATGGCCATCATCTACAAACAACACTACAAAACACTGCATTATGTTTTTGACATCCCATAGAAACAGGATGATGTTACTTGAACTATGAAACTACTTGAACTATGTTCTTTTCACTGCTGTGAGTAGTACATTTAGACAATGAAGGGACTGGTACGAGCTGACTGCAGTTGCGGGGTGACTTATCATATCAGTACCAAATGGATAACACACAGTTCTGATCCAATCAGATGCTTCTGCTGGAATGGGTTTGATGACAGTGCTTTATAAAGTCTTTATGAACATGGAAAAATGCACTAGTTGTTTCAGGATGACACAGGCTAGTTGACACAGGCTGGCGACCCGGGGACTTTGTATTGGGGGGCTATTGAAAACAAGAACCAAACAGTTGGTAAAGTACTGCTCAGTTTCAGCCATTATAGGAAGCATGTTTATTTGGAAAAGGAGATGTTTTCTGTACCCATGAGATTGTATTGTCATACATAACAATGTGCTGATGTGGTTTAATCTGTTTGATCATTCAAAACATTTGATTCCTAATGAAAATTTACTTGTAATGTGGAATTGAATAAAGTATCTAAAATGTGTGTGTGTATGTGTGTGTTTGTGTGTGTGTGTGTGTGTGTGTGGGGGGGATTCTGGGATTATTGTCAATTTTCATATGTGTGTATATGATTGCGCGTCAGTGTGTGTGTATGTTTGCATGTGTGTGTGTGTGTGTGTGTGCGTGTGTGTTTTAACCAGTAAGATCTGCATGTGTCTCTCTGGTTGCGGGAGCATCTGGTGGGGGTCGTTAAGTAGGTGAGTGTGAAGCGCTAACTCCCCTCGGCCCATCTGTCTGTTGGAGGGAGTCAGGGGGACGACCCCTTTATCCCACCAATTAGGACGGTCAGCACCAGGGGAAACTAATCACAGGACCTGGGGCACCCTCTCATTCGCTCTCCCTCCGCACCAAAGAGGATCCACTCCCCACCACCAGGGTTTATGGCAATGAGATTGCTCAGAGTCGGACTCTTTGAGCAGATTTAGGTCTAATTGTGATAACGGTGGTGTCGGTGCTGGTGGCGGTGGTCGTAGTGGTGCTGCATCTGTTCCCTCAGATCTGATTTAGAGGAAGTGAGGATCATCCCGAGGGCCTGTGAGTCTGTGGCTGATTAACACGCAAAGAGTGTCAGGTTGTTATGACAACATCACCTTACTGGAGGTTCGTACCAACAGAGAGAGAGAGAGTGGAGGAGTTAAACACTAGTTATGACAACACCACCTTACTGGAGGTTCACAACAGAGAGAGAGAGAGTGGAGGAGTTAAACACCAGTTATGACAACACCACCTTACTGGAGGTTCACAACAGAGAGAGAGAGAGTGGAGGAGTTAAACACTAGTTATGACAACACCACCTAACTGGAGCTTCATACCAACAGCAAGAGAGGAGGAGTAGTCAACACTAGTTGACGTGCGGACATTATTGTTTAAATCGCCTTTTTTTGGTCTGTCACCTGAAAGTATAGAAGTTTTCATTCTGTATGCGTTTATAACAACAATTACATCACAGTTGCCTTTGTCCGTTCTTATGAACAAATGTAAAGCTATGAATGTCATGAATGACACCAGTGGATGAAAGGGTCAAGGGTACGTTTACTCATATTAGATTAGATTTGATTAGATTAGATTCAACTTTATTGTCATTATGCAGAGTACAAGTACCGAGACAACAACATGTAGTATAAATATGCAAATGGTCTGCTCACTAATATTAACTGTCGACTGTTGTACGGCTCCAGGACTGTGAGGCTGAATCATTTTCATCTTTGAGTCACTTTCCTGTTTCTCTTTGTTCCACAGGTATATTCTGCGGTGTAAACGCTGAGAGATGTTTGGAGGCCCCTTGCCAAAATGGCGGCAGCTGTGTGGACATGCTGGACGACTACAAGTGCCTGTGCCCCAGCACGCCTCCGATGTACTCCGGTAAGAACTGCTCCGAGCTGTACGACCCCTGCGCCAGCGTCGACTGCCCCGGCTGCGTCTCCACCCCGGGGACGACCGAATACCAGTGCCTCTGCGACGAGGGCTTCGTCGGCCCCGACTGCAGCGAGAACGTGGACGAGTGCGCCAGCTACCCCTGCACGGGCACCAAGTCGCTCTGCGTGGACGGGGCCAACGGGTACGAGTGCCACTGTCCGAGCGGCTCGGCCGGGGACCGGTGCCAGGAGCTGGTGCGGAGCTGCAAGGATGAGCCGTGCCTCAACGGCGCCGCCTGCAGGTGGGCACCGGAGGGGTACGCGTGCGATTGCGCGCAGGGGTTCGAGGGTGAGGACTGCGAGGTGGACGTGGACGAGTGCCTCTCGCAGCCGTGTAAGAACGGTGCCCTCTGCAGGGATGGCATGGGGGTGTACGTGTGCTACTGCGTGCCAGGGTTCCAGGGGTCCAGCTGCGAGATCGACATCAACGAGTGCGCGTCCAGGCCATGCGTCAACAACGCCACCTGCATCAACGGCAGGGATCAGTACACCTGCGAATGTCTGCTGGGGTTCGAAGGTAAGGCCTCCCTCCAGCACGGCTCAGCCTCCAGGTGTCGTCACTATGTGGTCTAGGTGTACATACAGTACTGCTCACTCGCTGACAATAGGCAATAGTCTAAACGCATCAGAGCATTGTTTACATGTTTCAACTGAGTAGCCATGGAGTAATGAAGGCCTTTTATGAAGAGTGCCATGAACTTAAAGAAACACGCTAACTGTTTTGGAAATGAGCTAATTTGCTGTCTACTCCAGAGTGAGATGAGTTTTGGAAATGAGCTAATTTGCTGTCTACTCCAGAGTGAGATGAGTTTTGGAAATAGCTAATTTGCTGTCTACTCCAGAAATGAGCTAATTTGCTGTCTACTCCAGAGTGAGATACTGTCTACTCCAGAGTGAGATACGTTTTGGAAATTAGCTAATTTGCTGTCTACTCCAGAGTGAGATGAGAGGATGAATACCCTTCTCTTCTCTGTGTGTGCTATAACACAGTGTGACACCGTAAGCCTAGCTTAGCATAATGCACTGGAAGTGCATTACACCAGTTAGTCTATACAGTAGCTTCTAGCTCTGGGCCAGACAGCAAATAAGCTAATTTCTTTGAATATGTCACTGACATCTAGATGTTGCCCTGAGAAGATGAAGATCAGGCAGATCCGTCATATCCAGATGTTTTTTACAATGACCTTCTGTCTACTAATACCTAATAGTCAAAGCCTCTTTCTGCCTTAAGACTGCTTAGTACAGTATTTAAGAAAGATGAAAACTAAATCAGTGCTTCTTACTGTAGCAAGGCTACACTACTGGATCATCTCAGTTTGTCTCACACTGTTACCGTAACAACGCTACACTACTGGATCACCTCAGTTTGTCTCATGCTGCTACCATAACAACGCTACACTACTGGATCACCTCAGTTTGTCTCACGCTGTTACCGTAACAACGCTACACTACTGGATCACCTCAGTTTGTCTCACGCTGTTACCGTAACAACGCTACACTACTGGATCACCTCAGTTTGTCTCACACAGTTATTAACTTTGTCTCATTTCTCTTGAATGTGTGAGGTGGAATATCTGATCTTAAAATGTGTGTGTGTTCCATGTTTCTGTGTGTGTATGAAAGGGGTGAACTGTGAAATGGAGACTGACGAGTGTGAAGTCG
>NC_063193.1:33663358-33678358 GCF_017589495.1 Alosa alosa
TATCTGGGCTGTTTACTGTAGAACTTCTGTTATGTTTACTGCAGCAGTTCTGAAACTGCCCACTAAGCTTAGTTGGCAACATACATACACACAAACACACATATGCACACACACACACACACACACACACACAAACACTCACAAGCTCACATACACACACACACACACACACGTACATGCACAGTCAAATGAACTGACTATGACGCACAAACAAATTAGCACTCCACATATATTTGGAGTGCTAATTTGATAATTTGCCCATATGATAAGTTGGCCATGTGATAAGATGGGTAACGCTATAACGCTATACTTTATGACAGGTTAGACGTTGAGTGTGTGATAACTTGGGTAAAGCTATACTGTATGAGAAGTTGGGCCTGTGATAACTTGGGTAATGTTATAGGCCTACTGTATGAGAAGTTGGGCGTGTGATAACTTGGGTAAAGCTATACTGTATGAGAAGTTGGGCCTGTGATAACTTGGGTAACGTTATACTGTATGAGAAGTTGGGCCTGTGATAACTTGGGTAACGTTATACTGTATGAGAAGTTGGGCGTGTGATAACTTGGGTAACGTTATACTGTATGAGATGTGGGGTCTTTGAGAAGTGGGGTCTATGAGAAGTGGGGTCTTTGTGGGTGAGTTGACATGACTTTGACTTGACTGGGCCTGCTGTGTGTGTGTGCTGAGCTAAACAAACCACTAAATTGCTCCATTAATCCTCATCCTACCCAAAGCCCTCCCGCCCAAAGCTCTCCCCTCTCCCCAAGCACACAGCATGTCTGCCTCAACCTAACCTTCCCCTCAACCTGCTTACACCTCATGCACTCAGTCAAGTGT
Source organism: Alosa alosa (assembly GCF_017589495.1). NCBI lineage: Eukaryota > Metazoa > Chordata > Actinopteri > Clupeiformes > Clupeidae > Alosa > Alosa alosa. The sequence continues at coordinate 33,664,199 of NC_063193.1, forward strand.
GTACTACTAACACACCACACAGAGTAATATAGTGCTCCACCTAATATGTCTTGAAAATAGTTAATACTAAGTTGGTAAAAATATTATTTAATCCATATATAAGTATGTCATATATTATACATTTACATTTATTCATTTAACTGAGGCTTTTGTCCAAAGTGACTTACAGAAATAGTAAGCAATCAAGGTACTGTGGAAATAGGAGACAGTAGTGCAGCAATCTGCTCTACGTAGTATATAAGACTAGAATAGCAGTTCAGAGCCAAGGCTAAGCCCAGGGATGAAGCTGAGAGGGAGAGGCAGGGTGGAGAAGAAGTTCAGGGTAAGAGCAAGTTAAATGTGTTAGTGGTGTTAGAGAGAGGAGGTGTGTTAAATGTGTTAAAATGTGTTAGTGCTAAGGGAGGAGAGGGAGGTGTGTGCTGGAGAAGAGGAGGTGTGTTAAATGTGTTAGGAGAGGAGGTGTGTTAAATGTGTTAGTGCTGGAGGAGAGGAGGTGTGTTAAATGTGTGAGAAGAGGAGGTGTGTTAAATGTGGAGGTGTGTTAAATGTGTTAGGTTGTTAGTGCTGTTAGAGAGGAGGTGTGTTAAATGTGTTAGGTTGTTAGTGGTGTTAGAGAGGAGGTGTGTTAAATGTGTTAGTGGTGTGAGGAGAGGAGGTGTGTTAAATGTGTGAGGATTAGTGGTGTTAAGAGAGGAGGTGTGTTAAATGTGTTAAGTTGTTAGTGGTGTTAAGAGAGGAGGTGTGTTAAATGTGTTAGGTTGTTAGTGGTGTTAGGGAGGAGGTGTGTTAAATGTGTTAGGTTGTTAGTGGTGTTAGAGAGGAGGTGTGTTAAATGTGTTAGTGGTGTGAGGTGAGGAGGTGTGTTAAATGTGTTAGTGGTGTGAGGTGAGGAGGTGTGTTATGTGTTAGGTTGTTAGTGGTGTTAGAGAGGAGGTGTGTTAAATGTGTTAGTGCTGTTAGTGGTGTTAGCAGTAGTGTGCGGTGACCATACATTTTGGTAGGGCAGAAAGCCTTGTCTGACTTTTTTTTATAGCCATCATTTTGGACTACATTAAAATTACATATTTTACAGGACTTTGCTGTATGCTTAAATCATGTCACAGTCAGAAATGTAAGTGGATTAAAATTGTAGATCAGTAACCCATCAGTTAAGTTTGCACCAATCTTATCACATTAAACCGGCAAAGTATACTCTAGTAACGTTGTTGCTATGGGTAAACAATTCTACTTTTTGTGTTCTGTCTGGCCTGCTAACTATCTAATATTTTTAAGTAGTTGGGTTTTATAACTGCAACTCAACACAATTGGGTGTTATGGTTAATTGTCTGACCACTCGCTATATTATAGGACAGGGGTGGGCAAACTTTTTGGCTCAAGGGCCACATTGGGTTTTGAAAATTGGCGTGACACAAACAAAAACCCCATGCTGTTTAACAAAATGTATAAATTGTGCACTGTCGCTTTAAGACAGTCGCTTTAATTACAGTGCATGAAAATGCCCTGTTCTGTTATCCGAAGTCTTCTTCTTCTTCTTCTTCTTCTTCTTCTTATTCTTCCCACCAAATTTCTGCGTCTAATTCAGCTTCAACCGTTTAATGTAGAAACTTCGTTCAAACTTTGTAACGTAGGGTCTTGAAAAGGAGACTTGAGGAATGTATTTTTTCACTTTTGTAAACTTTATACTTTTGAGATATTAATAAAAACAAGCTTATTTTTGCCCATAGACTTTGTATGGGGACTATGACATCATAATGGGCTAATTAACTTGATTTGCACCTGTATCAACTTCCAGCTGCTCAACTAGGTCCCATCAAAGGGCCAGTTGAACTGATTGCACCTGTATCAACTGCTTTCTGCTCAATTAGGCCAACTCTCTCTGTGTCTCTCCATTCTACAAGGATATAAGGCACATTCCATCCAACTTTCTATCCATTCATCCTCTTCAAACCATTCACTCATCTACCCATTAAACTATCCACCAACATCCATTAAACAATCTGCCTATCAACATCCATTCAACTTTCTGTCTATCAACATCCATTATACTATCTACATTTAACTGTTAAACTATATACTCTGTCTCAGGCTTTAAACATACAATCTGGCTCTACAGATCCTGTTCAACTATTTCCTCTGCCCACAACTGTTTCAAAATAAATGTCCTCACTACAATAATTCACTAATAAATAATTTAACTATTTAAACTACTCAACTATGTAACTGTTCAGCCATTTCAACTGTCAGTTGTTATCAACTATGACTTCTGCCAACTGTTATCAAATAAAAAGTTTGTTTTGCATTTTATGTTAATATACAGTATGTTTATATTTTCATGCACTGGTAATTTCCTCGAAATTACATTTTCCTAGTTCATGTTTATTTCTCAATGATCTTCTGCCTGCTCCGGCTGGGCCCTCTCACAGTTTTTAAATGGTCATTGAGTGGGAACTACTGTTGCCTTTATGATTTCCTTTTAAAAGTTTCTTATAAGAAGGAGATATCAATTATAAACAATGACAAGCCAGCTGGAACCTGGGCTCTCTCTCCCTCATTGAGTGCAGGCGTGTTCCCAATTAAATGGATGCATAATGTTCCACGTTAGATCTGCTGCAAAGGAGATAACTAGAGTTAGCAGTTTAACATGATGTTATCTCTATTTAACATGATGTTTTGACATTGTTATTGTAAACATTCTCTAAGGAGAGTGAAAAGCAGTTTGCAGTAAAGCTAATAGCGTCGTCTCTATGCAGGAAAAAAAATGGAACACAGCCTGATAACCAAATGAAATGCTTTCGGCGGGCGGATGAAAGTGTTTGGCGGGCGGAGTGTGTGTACAGTATAGTGTGTGTGTGTGTGTGTGTGGGTGGGTGGGTGAGAGTGTGTGTACAGTATAGTGTGTGTGTGTGTGTGTGCGTTGGTGTGTGTGTGGGTGGTGAGAGTGTGTGTACAGTATAGTAGTGTGTGTGTGTGTGTGGGTGGGTGGGTGAGAGTGTGTGTACAGTATAGTGTGTGTGTGTGTATGTGTGTGTGTGTGTGTGTGTGTGTGCGTTGGTGTGTGTGTGGTGAGAGTGTGTGTACAGTATAGTGAGTGTGTGTGTGTGTGTGTGTGTGTGTATGTGTGTGTGTGTGTGTGGTGAGAGTGTGTGTACAGTATAGTAAGTGTGTGTGTGTGTGTGTGTGTGTGATGAGAGTGTGTGTACAGTATAGTGTGTGTGTGTGTGTGTGGTGAGAGTGTGTGTACAGTATAGTAAGTGTGTGTGCGTGTGTGTGTGTGTGTGTGTGTGTGTGTGGTGAGAGTGTGTGTACAGTATAGTAAGTGTGTGTGTGTGTGTGTGTGTGTGTGTGCGTGTGTGGTGAGAGTGTGTGTACAGTATAGTGAGTGTGTGTGTGTGTGTGTGTGTGTGCGTGTGTGGTGAGAGTGTGTGTACAGTATAGTAAGTGTGTGTGTGTGTGTGTGTGTGGTGAGAGTGTGTGTACAGTATAGTTCCATGTGGAGAGAGGTGTGCAGATGCCCTGCAGACATGGAGAAGGCACCAAGAACTAGAGCTGCTCCTGCCATATGCTGGCAGCTTAGTTTACTTCAGCAGTCTGCCTGTGTGTGTGTGTGTGTGTGTGTGTGTGTGTGTGTGTGTGTGCGTGTGTGTGTGTGTGTCTGCAGACGTGCACAAGGGGAGGAGGAGATTATTGGAAAGCCTCTTAGACTTGATGAAGCAGAGCAAAACAAACGCGTAGTGGCACAGCTGAAAAGTTTCCAGTCATAAAATAAGTCAACATTTCCGGATGTAAAAGCAGGAACAGCCTTCAGATATACAGTACAGACTATAATACATATCTGTAGAGCTATCTGTGTAGATAGACATTTACAGTACATACATATACAGCCTTTGTCCACGTGCTAGTGTACTCTGCACCATAACAGACTTCACTTGGTTTTGAGTACTCAAGTACACTTGTACTGGACAGCAAAGCTGAATGAATTTCAACACTCTTTCCTTTCCATCCTTGTTCTCCTTCTCTCTCTCTCTCAAACACACACACACACACACACACACACACACACACACACACACACACACCCTCCTTTCCATCCTTGTTCTCTCTCTCTCTCAAACACACACACACACACACACACACACACACACACACACACACACACACACACACCTTTCCATCCTTGCTCTCTCAAACTCTCTCTCACACACACACACACACACACACACACACACACACACACACCCTCCTTTCCATCCTTGTTCTCTCTCTCTCTCAAACACACACACACACACACACACACACACACACACACACACACACACACCCCCGCCCTCCTTCCCTCTGGCATTCCATTCTCCTCCCGTTGTCCTGTGCTGAAATCACATCTTGGCTAATTAGTGGTTCACTGGCCACCACCACTGGTCATCCGTCACTCCCGCACTGCACTGAGCTGGGCTTCTCCGCAAACATTCCTGTTGTCTACACTGACAGAAGCCAGCCGGCCTGAAACAGAGAGAGAGAGAGAGAGAGAGAGACAGAGAGAGAGGGAGGGAGTGGAGGAGGAGAGGAGTGGAGCAGGTGTGGGGGTAGAGGGTGGAGGAGGTGGGGGTTGGGGGTGGAGGGGACTCCTGTGGATTACTGACCCAGCCTGGACTGCACAGCGGAGGGGGGAGACGGCACGGCTCAGCTCCTAATCAGTCCCGCTCGCCTGGTACAAAGAGAGGAGAGGAGATAAGGGAAGGAGTGAATAAGAGGAGGAGTGAAGAAAAGAGAATAGACGAGAGGAAGAAGAGAGAGAGAGGGAGAGAGAGAGGGAGGGAAAGATAGATAGAGAGAGAGGAGGAAAAGATAGAGAGAGTTGGACAGAGGAAGGGAGGGAAGGAGGGTTTGATACATACAGAAACAGAGGGAGAGAGGGAGGGAGTTGAGAGACAGAGGCAGAAAGAGAGAGAGAGACAAGGAAAGAGACAGAGAGAGAGAGGGGAGAGAGAGAGGGGAGAGAGGAGAGAGAGAGCAGGAGAGAGAGGGAGAGAAAGAGAGAGACAGAGAGAGAGAGGGTCCCTCCTGTTATTCGGACTCCTGTGCGGACTGTGCTGTTGTGTGTGGGATCGCTGTGAGGATGAAGTGCAGGACTCTGGGACCGCTTCTCTGGGCACTGCTCCTGATGACAGGTAGGGTGGACCCCCTGCACCCTCCGTACCCAGGCAGGGAGGTGGGGCAGCTGGGGCAGGTGGGGCAGCTGGGGCAGGTGGGGCAGCTGGGGCCAGTACCTCTCTGTGTTGTCTCTGCAGCTACAAACAGGGTGGAGCAGGCTGAGTAACGTTCATGGCGAGCATGAGGTTTACTCTCGGGCACAACTGGTGCTCGGAGAGCTCTTAGATGTGATCTCGGCTCAGGCCCTCTTGCCGCCTTTGGTTGATCCATCAAAGCATCTTTGCGTCTTTGCTGGAAGTTTACAAGTATCTGTGAGTAGTTTAGACATGCTTGTGCTGAAGTTTATAAAGTGGAGACATCTGTGGAAGTGCATCTTGTGAGTAGGTTTAGACATGCTTGTGCTGAAGTTTATAAAGTATCTGTAGTGGGTTTGGCTTGTGCTGAAGTTTGAACATTAGGGACATGCTTGTGCTGAAGTTTATAAAGTATCTGTGAGTAGGTTTAGACATGCTTGTGCTGAAGTTTATAAAGTATCTGTGAGTAGGTTTAGACATGCTTGTGCTGAAGTTTATAAAGTATCTGTGAGTAGGTTTAGACATGCTTGTGCTGAAGTTTATAAAGTAGCTCTGTGAGTGGGGTTTAGACATGCTTGTGCTGAAGTTTTTATCTGTGAGTAGGTTTAGACATGCTTGTGTTTATAAAGTATCTGTGAGTAGGTTTAGACTTGTGCTTGTGCTTTGAGAGGTTTATAAAATTATCTGTGCCGGAAGACATCTTGTGCTGAGTTTATACCATATCTGTGAGTAGTTTAGACATGCTTTGCTGCTGAAGTTTATAAAGTATCTGTGAGGTAGTTTGGTACGCTTGTGCTGAAGTTTATAAAATTATCTGTGAGTAGGTTTAGACATGCTTGTGCTGGTTTATAAAGCATTTATGGTTTAGACATGCTTGTGCTGAAGTTTCTGAAGGGTTTATAAAGCATGCTGTTTATAAAGTAGTAGGTTTAGACATGCTTGTGCTGAAGTTTATAAAGTATTATCTGTGAGTAGGTTTAGACATGCTTGTGCTGAAGTTTATAAAGTATCTGTGGAGTAGGTTTAGACATGCTTGTGCTGAAGTTTATAAAGTATCTGTGAGTAGTTTAGACATGCTTGTGCTGAGAGTTTATAAAGTATCTGTGAGTAGTTTAGACATGCTTGTGCTGTGAAGTTTATAAAGTATCTGTGAGTAGTTTAGACATGCTTGTGCTGAAGTTTATAAAGTATCTGTGAGTAGTTTAGACATTACTTGTGCTGGAAGTTTATAAAAGTATCTGTGAGTAGGTTTAGACATGCTTGTGCTGAAGTTTATAAAGTATCTGTGAGTAGGTTTAGACATGCTTGTGCTGAAGTTTTATAAAGTATCTGTGAGTAGTTTAGACATGCTTGTGCTGAAGTTTATATAAATTATCTGTGAGTAGGTTTAGACATGCTTGTGCTGAAGTTTATAAAGTATCTGTGAGTAGTTTTAGACATGCTTGTGCTGGAAGTTTATAAAGTATCTGTGAGTAGTTTAGACATGCTTTGTGCTGAAGTTTATAAAGTATCTGTGAGTAGTTTAGACATGCTTGTGCTGAAGTTTATAAAGTAATCTGTGAGTGGGTTTAGACACATGCTGCTGCTGAAGTTTATAAAGTATCTGTGAGGGTTTAGACATGCTTGTGCTGAAGTTTACAAAGTATCTTTGTAGAGTTTTAGACATGCTTACATTGCTGAAGTTTTATAAAGTATCTGTGAGTAGTTTAGACATGCTTGTGCTGAAGTTTATAAAGTATCTGTGAGTAGGTTTAGACATGCTTGTGTATCTGTGAAGTTTATAAAGCATCTGTGAGTATCTGTGGGTTTAGACATGCTTGTGCTGAAGTTTATAAAGTATCTGTGAGTAGTTTAGACATGCTTGTGCTGAAGTTTATAAAGTATCTGTGAGTAGTTTAGACATGCTTGTGCTGAAGTTTATAAAGTATCTGTGAGTAGGTTTGGACATGCTTGTGCTGAAGTTTATAAAAGTATCTGTGAGTAGGTTTAGACATGCTTGTGCTGGAAGTTTATAAAGTATCTGTGAGTAGGTTTTAGACATGCTTGTGCTGAAGTTTATAAAGTATCTGTGAGTAGGTTTAGACATGCTTGTGCTGAAGTTTATAAAGTATCTGTGAGTAGGTTTAGACATGCTTGTGCTGAAGTTTATGAAAGTATCTGTGAGTAGGTTTAGACATGCTTGTGCTGAAGTTTATAAAAGTATCTGTGAGTAGGTTTAGACATGCTTGTGCTGAAGTTTTATAAAGTATCTGTGAGTAGAGTTTAGACATGTTCTTGTGCTGAAGTTTATAAAGTATCTGTGAGTAGGTTTAGACATGCTTGTGCTGAAGTTTATAAAGTATCTGTGAGTAGTTTAGACATGCTTGTGCTGAAGTTTATAAAGTATCTGTGAGTAGGTTTAGACATGCTTGTATGCTGAAGTTTATAAAGTATCTGTGAGTAGGTTTTAGACATGCTTGTGCTGAGTTTATAAAGATCTTTATAAAGCATCTGTAGAGTAAGGTTTTAGACATGTATCTGTGAGTAAGGTTTTTGTGCTGAAGTTTATAAAGTATCTGTGAGTAGGTTTTAGACATGCTTGTGCTGAAGTTTATAAAAGTATCTGTGAGTAGGTTTAGACATGCTTGTGCTGAAGTTTATAAAGTATCTGTGAGTTTTTAGACATGCTTGTGCTGGAAGTTTATAAAGTATCTGTGAGTAGTTTTAGACATCTGCTGAAGTTTATAAAGTATCTGTGAGTAGGTTTAGACATGCTTGTGCTGAAGTTTATAAAGTATCTGTGAGTAGTTTAGACATGCTTGTGCTGAAGTTTATAAAGTATCTGTGAGTAGGTTTAGACATGCTTGTGCTGAAGTTTATAAAGTATCTGTGAGTAGGTTTAGACATGCTTGTGCTGAAGTTTATAAAGTATCTGTGAGTAGGTTTAGACATGCTTGTGCTTGGTTGCCCGGTCGAACCCTCCTCTGATTGGTGGTTGCAATGACTCAAGTGGTCCCCCTGATAGAGGTGACCCTGTGGACCAAGGCCATGTCGGTGCAGAACTCTGGGTCTATGTGGGCGGCTGGATATGTCCATTCATCAGAGATATCTAAAGGAGTTTTTACACAGTTCACATAGCTGCTTGTTGCTTGTTGATGCTTGTTCCTCACAGACTTGTCCATTCCGGAATTTCACGACAGAATCTTGTGTATCTGTGTTTGGGTTCTGAGGATAAACGTAGATAGTAAAGCAATATTTTGTTTATTTGTGTGTGTTGTTTTTTGGGTCTTATGTTGTGCTTTTTTCCTGCTGTATCCTAAAGCTGCCCCCTATGTATCCATAAGGCACATTGTGTTCCTTGTTGGAATGCCATTTGTTTCGGTGGTGATGCTGTTTCTGTAACTCATCAGTTTTACGAAGAGAATGTGAATGAAACTTACACATTGTTACCAACTTTTTGAGAAAATTAGGTTACTGTTACAAAGCCGACAGTTTTATGGAGGAAAAGCCTTTATCATGGAGTCAGTTTAAATTTGTTCCAGGAACCTCTGTCTTAATGAAATTAACAAGCTAATTGAGTAAAAGACTAATTGGAGATCTAATCAGCGTTTGACTAATTCTCATGCACAGCAGTTCCAGTAAATTGCTCCCTGAATTGGAAGGTTTGGAGCAGAATTACTTCCTGAAATGGTTAATAAGTGAATTGAGTTCATCAGCTTGACCCATTTGTTGCGTACATCCAGGCTCCCTATCCGAGTGTCATTAGTGGTTTATAGAATGATGCCCTTTCTCCTGAGATGGCATTTTACATTTAGCCAAATCACAATGCATTCTCCATCTCCTGCCCTTTTTGTGATAAACATTTAATTTGAGATTTAGTCATGACTGAGCTCCTCCACTAACATTATAAGACTGGGTAGTGCACATTCTAAGTGAAAAATCTTTATATTTATCAGAAAGTAAATATGCCTCTGGACCTTAAGTATTCTGAAGGATCCATATCAAATGTCCCACAGTGTTCCTGCTGTTTTCTATGTATATCTTGATGCTATGCTTTAGAAATTGCTTTAAAAATGCTTTACTGAATACTGAATAAGCACATTGATGCTGAGTTTGATGCAGACTTGATTGGCATCTGTGTCTTTTTTAGTGTGACTGTGTGAGTGTGTGCGTCTGTTTCTTACAGTGTGACTAGTGTGTGTGTGTCGATAAAACAGCCCAGCAGGTGGATTACTGTGTGTGTGTGTGTGCGTGTGTGTGTATGTGTGTGTGTGTGTGTGTATGTATATGTGTGTGTGTGTGTGTGTGTGTGTGTGTGTGTCTGCCTAGCAACAGCAGCTCCTCCAGGTTGGTTCACACACCCATCTCCTGTCGTCCCTTCCCCCCTCAGGTGTGGTGTGTGAGGTGGACGTGGACGAGTGCGCGAGTAATCCCTGTCAGAACGGCGGCACGTGCCAGGATGGCATTAACGCCTTCTTCTGCACCTGCGCTGACCCCGCGCCAGGCCAGCTGCCCTGGGGCGGCGTCGACTGCGCCACCCTGCTCGTCGGCTGCCAGGACCACCAGTGCCAGCACGGCGCCACCTGCACGCCCGGGCTGGACGCCGATGGCCAGCGCCACACCTACACCTGCGCCTGCCCGGCAGGGTTCCACGGGGACCGCTGCGACACACCCACCACCTTCTCGTTCTCGGCGGAGGGCTTCGTGCCGGTGGAGGTTCCCGAGGCCGACCGGACGACCCGGCGGGACGTGGACACGGGCGGCGGCAGCCCCAGCGTCCGGCTGCGCTTCAGAACCACCCTGCCGGACCTGGTGCTGTTCTACAGAGGGACCGCGGAGCACTTCGTCTGCCTGGAGCTGGTCCGGGGAGCGCTGACCGCCAGGGCCGAGTCCGGCGCCCTGAGGATGGAAGCCGCCTTGCTGGACCCGGTCAACGACGGCCGCTGGCACGATGCCCTCGTCACCGTGGACGAAAAACTCACCCTGACCCGAGAGGAAAGCGCGAACGACAGCGATGACGAGGACAGCGATGATGATGATGATGATGATGATGATGATGACGATGGTGACGGTGGTGAGCGGACGGTGAAGAGAGTGGAGGACAGCGGTCAGAACCAGCTCCTGTTCTTCCACCCCGAGGGTCTGCAGCAGGTGTTTGTGGGCGGCGTGCCTCTGGACCTCCTCAACAACACGGTCAGCAAGACAGGCCTCCTGGGCTGTGTGGAGGACCTGCGTATCGACTCGCTGCTCGTCCTGCCCCAGCAGCTGCTCTCGGACCTCGGAGACGCCCTGGAGATCGGCTGCAACAAGACGGACTGGTGTCGGGAGGACCCCTGCTCCCAGCAGGGCCACTGCGTGGACATGTGGACGGACTTCAGGTGCGACTGCATCAGACCCTTCTACGGAAACTTCTGCTCTGAAGGTACAGCACGCTGTCCATCGCAGACACAGGAAACTACAGTAGCTATATTGACAGGAAAACTACATTAGCTATATGGACAGGAAAACTACAGTAGCTATATGGACAGGAAAACTACATTAGCTATGTGGACAGGAAAACTACAGTAGCTATGTGGACAGGAAAACTACATTAGCTATGTGGACAGGAAAACTACATTAGCTATGTGGACAGGAAAACTACATTAGCTATGTGGACAGGAAAACTACATTAGCTATATGGACAGGAAAACTACATTAGCTATGTATATTGACTCTGAAGTAACATATTTCCTCCTTTACGCTTTTGTCGTATATAGCTTAGCGTTATAGCTTCTCTGTCTGTCTGTCTGTCTTTATTTACTGTAGATGCAGTTTAGTGACAGAGATTAGACAAAATGCAAATTTTATACAGTTATTATAACAGTTGTAATGGAGCGCATGCTGTAAATGCATATCTATGTATATCTGCTGCACCATATGTATATATGTAGTATGTATGTATGTTTATTTATCTACATGACTCCATCCATATGTATATATGCAGTATGTATGTACAGTATGTATGTGTATATGCAGTGTGTATGTATGTATGTTTATTTATCTACATGACTCCATCCATATTGGTTGGTAATATATCTTCCCGTGTGTACCTGCAGAGATTCCATCATGGACGTTCAGCTATGAGAGGACGACGTCGTCGTTCGTGATGTTTCCCATCACCCAGTCGCACGGCGCGTCCTTCTCCATCTCCTTCTTCCTGCGCTCCACCAAGGAGGCGGGCCTGGTGTTCCAGCTGAGGCGGCGGGAGCAGGAGTACTTCAGCGTGTACCTGCGCGACGGCTCGCTCCACGTGGACATCCACGCCTCCACCCGCCGCTCCGCCCACTACGTCACCGACGGTGTCAAGCACGACCTGACGGTAACCATGGCTACAGGCTGGGTGTTCTTTAACGAGGAAGGGGTGCGGTTTGAGGAAGACGACACCCCTCCGGTGATCAGCGTGCAGGCCGGGGACCAGGCGTTCGTGGGAGGCCTTGCCCAGGGACAGGACACGTCTCGCTGGGGAGGATCCTTCAAGGGCTGCCTTCAGGACATCCGCCTGGATCAGACGCAGCTGTTTATCTACCAGACCAAAACAAGCAAGCACACCAAACAGCAGCTGCCCAGCTACCTACCGGGGGCCGCCTTCAACGTGGAGCCACACTGCATCTCAGACAACATGTGCAAGGTGTGCGCTCTTCTTACACTGCATCTCAGACAACATGTGCAAGGTGTGCGCTCTTCTAGTGTTAATTTCTTCAGACGAGACGAGAGGAAATATGTTTGTCAACGACCTTTTTTTTCATGACTAAGACGAGACGATGACGAGATGGCAGTAATGTCCTTAAAACACTGACTAGGACCCTGAGAACATAGGGCCTGGTAACATAGGACCCTGTGAACATAGGACCCTGTGAACATAGGACCCTGTGAACATACTGTAGGGATGACCTGTAGGGCGTTTCTTTCTGTTTAGTTTCACTCGTCTATTTCACTTGTCTTTAGTTTCACTCGTGTATTTCACCTGTCTGAAGTCAATATAAATACCCTGCTTCGTGCAAATTGAGTTTGGCAACATACTGGAAGTGCACAACAGATAGGGAGAACAGTACAGCTACTAAGACTAAGGCGTATTGCTTAATTATACCACAACTAGGGAGAACAAGTACAGCTACTAAGACTAAGGCTTATTGCTTAATTATACCACAACGTACTGTACTGGAAGTGCATAACACACTGGCTCGTGCAAATTGAGTTTGGCAACATACTGGAGATGTATAACATAGTGTTAATTTCATCAGACGAGACGAGAGGAAATATGTTCGTCAACGACCTTTTTTTCATGACTAAGACGAGACAATGACGAGACGCCATTAATGTCCCGAGACACTGACTAAGACTCTCTTAAAAATGCATTATTGTTGACGAAAAAAGACGAGACTAAAACTATAAAATCTCTCTTAATTTTCGTCTACAAAATGAGAAGACAGAATATCTAGCTGTTCGCTTTCAAAAATATTCGAATGAGTTCATACGCATAACGGGTTTCCTGTAGGCTAGTCTTCGTGCTGTTGCTGCAACCCTGTGGCTGCAACACAAACTACATGGAACAAGAACACTGAGATTTATGCCAGAGTTAGCAAGCTAACTACCTAAGCTTTATGCCACAATGCTACATACCCAGAAGTTGAAGCTTCTCTCATACAAATTAACATCCCCAGAATGTCCATAACCGAAAATATTCATCATGTAATGTCAACTATTTAACTAGTTAGACTGATGATGCAAAGTTTGCTAGCAAGTAGTTTAATATGGAAAGTTCAAGCTAGCAAGTTAGCTATGGCTAAGATGGAGAGTCTGTTTGGGGAATGTTGTTGTGTTTAAGCATATCGCCATCTAGCTGAGGCAGGAGTAAAACATTAATACTTTGGCCTATACAGTGTTTCTCAAACTTTTTCAGTTTCAGGACCAGTTTTCAGAACTAACCCTAGCTAAAAAAAAAAAAAAGATTAGACCTGCTTCAACAGTAGCCTCATAACATGTAGTCTACACAATAGGCCTACTCACTGAACCACCTTGCTTATTGTCTTTGCACTTTGCTTATTGTGTGGATTCATACTGTATGATTTAAACTGGCATATCTTACATAGACAGTGTTGCAGAACTGTTTTTACATACAAGTTGGTTCAATATGGCTCATATATATTATATTTTACCACATCTGCTCGCGGACTACTTGCGATAGCTTGCGGACCACCAGTGATCCCCGGACCACACTTTGAGAAACACTGGTCTACGAATATGACAGTGGTCCAGTCAAATCTTTTACTGTCTATGGTCAAATCCCAGCCGAGCTATAACTGTAGCTCGACTTACCTGTGCATGTAAACATACTGACTGACAAAAAATCAGAATGAGTAATTATAACAGGCGAGTAGCCCTGTGGACACACAATATTGTTGGAAAATTGAGATGTGTGAAACACTATTTGACTCAAATGGTAATCAGAAATAATTTGTTATAAAAAAAAGACTAAAATGTGTTGACTAAAACTGACTGATGAGACTTTTAGTCGACTAAAACTTGACTAACAAAAATGATATTTGAATGACTAAATATGACAAAGACTAAAAAGGACATTTCGTCACAAGACTAAGACTAAGACTAAATTAAAAATAGGTGACAAAATTAACACTACGCTCTTCTCTTGTCACGCTGCAGAGAGTATGATGATGAATGCACACTCTGACACAGCTTACTCTGTGAGGGATGGTGGATCCAGATGTTTGATTCAAATGAGAGATTTTTTATGTACTATCCTTTAGCATGAGAAAACTTTGAATCCAGCTGAATAAATATAATTGTTCTCTTTGGCATTCAACACCTCATGTACATTATAGTTTGTTTTTTGGCAAAAAATGTATCATTATTACATTATCATTATTACATTGATGAATAATTAGTAAACAGATAATAGTTC